>NC_090879.1:38344-58344 GCF_036669935.1 Montipora foliosa
TTAAATGCCACATTTCCTCTCTTCAAGACATCAAATGGTAGACATAAGCTAACTGTAATTGCCTATGAAGGTAAAACTATGTCTTTGTTTCCTTTTTTGAAAGGCTTTCTGAAATGACAATACAGTGGCATGTTCTTCTTTTGCCATAGTCTACGTACAAAGTACTAATTCAACAAAAAAAGCTTCTCTTCCAGAAACTTGTGTGTTGCTGTCAAAATTAATGATGCTTGGGAATTTACGTCACAGCTTATAAACAGGTGTAACTACTTGTGTTTCAAGTTACATTGTTTGACCCGCCTTAATTGATCCATATTAAAGATGTTATGTTCTTTGCCAAGATGGACTGGGGAGAAGCGTTGCCGTGGCAATGTCTCTGACGTACATCACTGCTGCCAGTTTGATGTAACGTGCATATATTGTTGTGATTTTTGCTAAATGGAAACTTTTTTGTTACATCAACAATTTTTAAACTAAAACTTTAATAACTTTGGGGAAAGGGACAGATAGTTTCAGCAAAGAAAATAATTTTTGGTCGTTGTGAAATGTCTTTCATGGTAAGCAAAAAGTAGCTTATACTTCATAGGGACTTCCAGTGGAGGCCCTAAAGGGGAAACGTATCCTACCTGTCTTCCTGTCTTCTTTCTTTCTCATCACAACATCTGTGGGCTGACAAGACAAACATGACATCAAATAGTTATTTTTGAAGAATGTAGTTGCTTGTCTAAATTACATTCAACTTAAACACTTCAGATTTTCGTTGACCCCAATTTATGACAACATTAATCATTTGGTGGGAAACTAGATAGTACACTGATCATGGGGAGCCATCTTTGCTGCACAGGGCCCCTCTGACTATAACAGTGGAAGGTCTGCATGCCATATTGCCATTTTTCATTTTGTGTTTTGTTCTTGTACATGCATGTTTTACTCAAAGATGCAATTACCCTATGTATTTTCTTCTTTCTCTTTGTTGTCACTAGGGCAAGGTGTATGTACCATACATTCTATACGTGGCACTCTCACTTGTAGATGAGAGTTATGGAAACACGGCTGTGACATCACGTGAATTTTTACTTGGTTATATGTTGTTGGACATGCGTCTTTGATTGCCTGGTAGGAAAATGAGCGTGTATCAAAAAAATATGTTTCAATCAAGAATTTTCCTTCATTTGTTTCCTTCATTTGTCGAATTATCTTTGAGAAAGATTTTGTAAAAGCGATAGAGGACTTGTTTTTCCACTTGTGTACATTATTATTTAAAACTGAGGATCATCTAACTTGAATTCAAAATATACATAAAGTATGCAATGTTTAATAAAGTAATGTTCTTACTGTCACTACATTGGGTTTGATTTGTTTAGCTCTTCTTGTGTCCCTGCTTTCCAAATCTGCTCTTTCCTCTCTTACCCGCTTTTTTCTTTCTTTTCCTCGACCACCTCTGTTCCAATAAAGCACCAAACAGTTTTGAATGTCTTTTATAATGATGGTCCAAAATACAAGGGATAACAATCAATCGTAATCATTTTAATCATACCGTTTGCTTTGTGTTTCTTATTTTTGTTTTTTGCATGACACCTACCAGTCAGGAAAAAAAAAGGACAAATAACAATATGATCATTCAAACAATAATAAATTGTAATAAATGTAAATGCTTTGTTTATACACATAGCGGAAGTTCACTTGGCTAGCAAGCTAGATCAGAGAAAACCCACTTTTAACAATCTGAAGGAAACAATTGACACTTAATTAAGAACCTTAACTTGCAGGATGTAACCAGATGGCTATTTACAAAGCATATTGGAGTTGAATTCAGGACAACCGGAAACAAAATTCAAACAAGAAGCTCAAACGGGATTTGAACCTGGGCAATCGCATGAAAACCCAACTCCCTAACAACTAGACCACACTGCCTCCCTGGTATGCTAGTCCGCGATATGTACAGCCCCCCTCTCTTTGCTTGACGAATTACTGGTCTACAACCACCTGTTATAATTCTAATTGAATGGATAATTCATGTACGAATTGAACTGTTGACATAAAAATCAGCCATTTTTCATGTCTTTCCTGTTGTCCCCAAACCTTGATCCCTTCAAATTTCATGTAGGGGCATCCCATAGAAGGTGAATGCTATTCTTCTCAGGGGAAAAGTACATGTTTGGGTCGTTTTGGTCTGGATCAGGGGCCACATACATATAAGGGAAAAATTCCATATTGAAATCAAGAGAATTTTTGGATTTGTCGTACTTTGTGGATTTACACCAAGTACCAAGTACATGTACCAAGTACCAATTAGTACTGTACACTAGTTGTTAGTCAAACAATCGAGTTTTTGTTACCTCTTATGGAACTGCTTTTGGTACACTTTTTGCTTTTATCCTGTCCCGTGCCTTCTTGCTTGTGTTTTTTTTTTTCTGATCTTATCCCTTCCTTGACAAGACCTGTAGCACAAGTTATCCAGGAAGCAACAAACCTGTTTATTAATGTACCTTGCTGAGGATTTATTTCATTGTCAATTTATTTCCGCACCTTGAATATTGCAGTATTGAGCACTTTTCACAACTACATTGTAACTTCGGAGAGTTTATGGTACCTGTGATGGAACTAGTTACTTTTTGTAGGGTTTTTGTTCTTCTCCTCTCTCCTACCCTCTAAACTATTTTTTCTTTTCCTGGTCTTTGCCTGTTGCAACAGCTTAATAAGTTATCCAGGAAGCAACAAAACAGTTTATTAATATCCTCATGCAGGGTTCATGGAAAAGGTGGTAAAGCCATGGAATATGTAAATGTTTTTTTCTGGCAGTCATAGAATTTTATTAGCAGTCATCAAAAATCCCGAAAATTATAGATATTTACGCTTATGCTCAAAACGAGGATAAAATAACATGAAAGGACGATGTGCCACTTGGAGTTGTGAAATTTTCACATTTTGAACATTTTCTAAATTAACTGCAGCATATAATTTTATTGTGTTGCTCAGGAAGCAACAAAAAAATAATGTCCATTCATTTGTGAATATCCTGATGGACATTCACAAGTGAACTGAATGATAACTTTTTAACTTTTAGATCTAGACTACTTAAACATCTTTCACTTGCCAATACAAACTGTACAAAAGTATTATGCAAACCAACCTGGAGATTCCACAGTTGAATTGTGGTCAGGCAATTCTGGGAAAGTCCCAGAAAATGTGACCTGAAAAAAAAGGCAAAGTAGGAGGGAAGTATCATTGGCTAAAAGAGATTGTATTGACAATTAGTTGTTGTTTTAAGCAATTGTTACTTTTAAATGAATGAATATGGCAAATTAAGGATATTAAGCTAATTTTATAAACCAAAGGTAACCATTTGCATTCTAGCACCAAACTTGAAATAAATCCTTGTGATAGAAGGTAACCCACCTTTGACCTCAGTACAACATATCAGAAGCTCCAAGTGTGCACACACCTTCGGCCTCTAATACTTGATACTCAAAGTTCCAGGTGGGTGAACCAATTGTATGTAGTGACTGTCGACAGGGAACCCACCTTCCACCTTAGCACAACATATCAGAAGCTCCAGGTGTGTGCACACCTTCCGCCTCTAACAGTTGATACTGAAAGTTCCAGGTGTGAGCCCATTGTATGTAGTGACTATCAATGGGGAACCCACCTTCCACCTTAGCACAACAAATCAGAAGCTCCAGGTGTGTGCACACCTTCCGCCTCTAACAGTTGATACTGAAAGTTCCAGGTGTGAGCCCATTGTATGTAGTGACTATCAATGGGGAACCCACCTTCCACCTTAGCACAACAAATCAGAAGCTCCAGGTGTGTGCACACCTTCCGCCTCTAACAGTTGATACTGAAAGTTCCAGGTGTGAGCCCATTGTATGTAGTGACTATCAATGGGGAACCCACCTTCCACCTTAGCACAAGATATCAGAAGCTCCAGGTGTGTGCACACCTTCCGCATCTAACACTTGATATCAAAAGTTCCAGGTGTGCACCCATTGTGTGTACTAGCTGAAGAGGAACCCACCTTCCACCATGGCATAAGATATCAGAAGCTCCAGGTGAGTGCATTCACCTTCCACCTCTAACACTTGATACCAAAAGTTCCAGGTGTGAACCCATTGTGCGTACGTGCTGCAGAGGAACCCACCTTCCACCACAGCATAAAATATCAGAAGCTCCAGGTGAGTGCATTCACCTTCCGCCTCTAACACTGAATACTGAAAGTTCCAGGTGTGATCCCATTATGTGTAATGGCTTCAGAGGAACCCACCTTCCACCTCAGTATAAGATATCAGAAGCTCCAGGTGAGTTCATTCACCTTCCGCCTCTAACACTTGATACCAAAAGTTCCAGGTGTGAACCATTGTGTGTAATGGCTACAGACGAGGAGCCCACCTTCCACCTCAGCATAAGATATCAGAAGCTCCAGGTGAATGCACTCACCTTCCGCCTCTAACACTTGATACCGAAAGTTTCAGGTGTGAACCATTGTGTGTAATGGCTACAGACGAGGAGCCCACCTTCCACCTCAGCATAAGATATCAGAAGCTCCAGGTGAATGCACTCACCTTCTGCCTCTAACACTTGATACCGAAAGTTTCAGGTGTGCTCCCATGGCTGAACTTCTCTAGATGTACGTGGAATGCAAGTGGTTTCCCAAACTTTATCATGATAATTTACAGACCTAATAGAAACAGAAATTGAATCTAATTGTCCAATTCTACCAACCGTAAGGCCACTTTACTCCAAGTCCATCAACTTCATACCTGGTCTTTGCCTGTAAAGCCCTATATGCCAATTCATTTTGCCCTAGCTTTTCCCCATCCAAAACCCAAATCCAATTCCTGTGTCTGCACCCCTACCACATTGCTTAGACTATCAGACTCCTTTCTCGCTCAGACAGATCAACCACTCCTGAAACAATATTTCTCACATTCATTGTAACAGGAAATGCTCTGCCAGTATGTTTTACTTACAATGTATAGTTATGCAGTGTGTACTACACAACCATGATTGTACTTAATCAGTAATGATGTACTTATGCACTTATGATTCTGTTATAATTTCAATTCTTGCTTTGGAATTTTATGGTTTCTAAGTATGTTACCCTATACTACTACTACTACTACTACTACTACTACTAATAATAATAATAATAATAACAATAATATTGTTATTATTATTATATTTATTATTGATTATGATTCTGATTAGGATTAGGATCATTATTATCATTATTATTACCGTTTAGCCTCCACCTGTAAGCACTAAGGGATGGACCAGTTCCATACATGTAGGAATTTTGGAGTGGCAAAAATCAGAAATTAGGATACCTTTAGCAATTTCTTTGATCAAACATGCACCACTGCCTCAAGGTGGTTAAATTTAATGCCGTAATTAAACGAAGAACAAATCTTGCAGAAACAGTGACTTTCCCAGGTCCATATACCCTCCATACAGAAATGGTCCACCCCACTTGCACTTACTTCTGTATGAGTCATTATGTTCTTTACTTCTCCGTCCTGTGAAAACAACAACAACAACAACAAAATTAATAATCTCATTCATGATTATTAGACTGAGTATAATGAAATAACATTATTATGATTTCTTGGCTGTTAATAACAAATAATATTATTCTTGTTTGATAATGGAAATAATATTATTATTCTTGTTTGATAATGGAAATGATAAATCATTATTTTTTTAAGTACCTTTTCTATGAGTTTGAGAACTTCTCCACCTTGGACACTGTCTCGGGGATAATAGATCTCCAATCCACTTTGCTTTTGACAACCAATAACAAAGTACAGTGGAAGATCTTTATGACTGCCCAACCAGTCATACACTTCCTGTAAAATAGACCATTTGGGTAATAATTATAGTAGGATTAAGAAACTAAGGATATTTCAAGTTAAAATATGACAGTTCATACAAGGATACAATGCGGGGTTGTATGTGTAGATGCATTATGCCTCAGAAACCATGGCCTTAATCTGAAGAAAGCACTTTTTTTTTCATCTTAGGTTTTTAATAATCCCCTTTCTTTTTTTGAATACAAGATGCAACAACAATGTTTGAGGCTTATGGAGACTATTTTATGGTTGAAATTTAGCTGCGATTTTACAAATGACGCAAAAGTTATTCACTTATTACTGTGGTCGTGGTTAATATATTGTTAAATTATCCTTCACTAAGTATTCACTTCATCACCTGATAGAACCCATTCCTCCTGAATCTTCTCTCCAACAAACCGATGGGTGTGTGGACCTTAATCAGCACACCTTCTGTGTCTTCTGGAAGCACTCTTCTTGCTCTCACAAGTCTCACTTTATTGATCTGCAAAGGCACCATTTTAACAGAAAGTTAAATTAGATATTATGGAGGGTGTAAACTGCAAGTTGCTTGCTTAAACTCCCTAATTATTTAGAACTGCTATACAACACTGTTGCTCATACTGTAAACATAACATTAATTTTAGTGCACTGTAACTCACATCATCTCTTGGAGAACTAACTGCTGGTAATTCTTGCACCTGCTGGATGGAATAAATATATTAACATTTTTAACAGGGACCACTTGCAAACATTTTATGTTGTAAGGTATGAGCAATGTACTGATTATTGTAAAGAACACAGCAGGCATTTGCAAAACAATGTATCGCTAAACAATGTTACATTAAATTGTTGACTTTGCTGTGATGAGTATAATGGGATGGTGTGCCTGACTTGAACATGAGCGATACTGTGAAATTTTAGCTGTCTTTAATCTTTGAGGGGGTGGGGTTCTCCTCCTGATATTGAACACTTGAGAGAATCATTTAATGTTACCTCAATCTCACTTGTGGTGATACTTTCACTGACTTTGTTTGTTCCTGCTCTGCACTGCTAAATGAGTGAAGGCAGACTCAATCAAAAATAACATATTATTTTAAGACACTAAACTAATACAATGGTGAAACCAGCCTTAATTTAGTAATGCAGATTAATAACAAAAAGTGTAATATCCACGTTCAATAATGGATGGGCATGGCAATCTAATATATGTAGCGAAAGGGAGCAGACAAACAACACAGTGTAATTTACTGAAAGATACATAAAACTAATCTATGCATAGTGCATCTTAATGAATAATCACCACATTAATTACCTTTGAGGCATCACATCTTGCTGATAGGATATACTCCTCATCCTGTTTTTTCTTTAAGGCCACTTCTTGTACTTTTGTTGTTCTATAATGGTAAGACAGAAGTTACTTAATGTACCTGACTTCTCAAATTAATTGCTTGCTTCCAAATCCAAAGAGTTACTTAAAGTTGTAAGATTAATGCAACAGCAATCCCCTATACAGATGGGAGGTGTGGAAAGTGTGTATAGATCACAAGGAATGTTAATGCTATCTTTATGTTAATGATTGCTTAAATTGATTAATATTTTGCCTTCCATATTAGAATTCTGCAAACCTTCAATTCTTTTATTGTTTAAAGATCCTGCCAACTGATACTGAAAAGTCATTGCTACCAAATGTTGTTGGGAAGGTTGCGGGGATCAATTCACTTCACACCTAATTCGATTTTTCTAACTATTAGCTGAAGTATTTGGGAAATACCATGCTCTTGTGGCCCCCCTCCCCCATATTCAATGTTTGGTTCTTCAGGTAAGAAAGTCACCATTTATTTCCCTGGAAAATCCAACATAGATAAAGGGGGAGGGGGATTATTTTTAAAATGAAGCTACCTTCTCAACACTTTTGTCCATGATTGTAGTTTTAAAAATGTGACAAAAGTTAACACGTGAAATATCATAATTAGCGTTAATTAATTAATAACTGCGATGACCAGCATCTCAACTTAATTATATCTGCAGTTCAAATGCATAGTTTTACATGCATGGCTTTCATACATGTATATTAACTTTCATAATATCTATAGCGTCTGCAGGCTCACTATGAACTCACAAAATGACCAGCTCCCAAATGTCATGATAGCTCAACTGGTAGAGCACTATATTATATATTGCACCGGTAGCACAGAGGTCAGGGTTCAAATCGCATTCAAGCCTGTAATTTATCAGGCTTCCCTTTTGATACTGCTCAAGTAACGTTAATTAATAACTGTGATGATAAGCATCTAAACGTTAAAATAATAATTTTGTTATGCAGTGGCCCCTTTCAAGGGTGATTCATGTTGAGATATTAATTTTAGTGAATCCCTAATTTAGAAATCATTGGAAAGGACACTTTAAATAGCTGTTGGCTAATTCAATGGTGTCACAAAGGTGTGCATTCATCTCACCTGTTTATCATCACTACTTGTATTGCTTCCATGGCTTTTTCAATGGCATCACTAAACTCACATGCAGGAAATACACCTTTAAGAAATGAAATTTTTGTCTGCAATTATTATTGGTATATTCAAAGAAAGGAAGGGGGGGGGGGGTATTCAGAGAACTGGGGTTGGGGGTTGAAAAGCAGGAATCTCAATTCAAGGGCACAATACCTTTATAGAGTATAAGGCAATAATATAAGGACCTTCAAGCTTGACGGTAAGTTAATAATAAATGAAATTTTACAGGTTAAAAATCCTGGCTCGCAATTAAATTAATTACTTAAGTGCTCGAAGGTTAAAACTCTATACCCTTGATATTATTGTAACCTAATGTTAACTACATGTATATTGTTACATGTACCTGTAAATTTCTCCACAGTCATTGGTACTCGTAAACTGCGAAGTGAAGGGGTACAAATCATCAACTGGGGTAACCGAAGACTTTGTCCCCCTAAATCTTGTAGTGCTGCAGATGAAAGAAATTTAGATTTAAAACAAAACTGTATAGATCTACTGTCACAGTTAACAAAGGTGAGGTATTTCAAAGGAAAATAATGTGACTCCAGCAATAGTGTGGATTAAATTATCATTTAGGGAACTTGTAGCCACATTAATTCTGTGCAGTAATATTGCCCCATGTCTATTTTAGAAAATGTCTTGGCAAAATTCACTTCATTATTCATAGCTTCAATAATTATACTTGATACTTTCCAAGTGTTTTTACAAAAATCCACTATGTATTTAAAACTTAAGGCCATTCTCACAGCCCTACCCATCATTCCTTCAACACTGTCTTTGCTAGAAATCCAAACTAAAGGATCCGCATCACTTGCCATTCTTTGTGACACATAGTAGTTACAAAGGTCTCTAAAACAAAAACAATATATGAAGTTAAGGACGTTCGTGCCCGAAATGTTCCCACGTACAGATTGTTTTTAAACTTTTCACGCAGAAAGGTAATGATCTACTTTTGGCAAAAAGGCAAGAAAAAAAAAAAATGGGGGGTCACCGTGCTCCTTTTCGAGATCATGAGGTGCACTTTTTTGAAGATTGCGTTACTTTAAGATGATCTTGTCTTACGACTGTAAGCCATAGAAAAGCTACATTAGGGAAATTTAGATCAGGTAAACATGCATACTCAATTCAACATAACTAATATAACTAAATTAACCTTTGCAGCTGATGTCTTTTTCTGAGGTGAAATAGACCTTGAAAAACGATACATATTAGTCTAAGAAAGAAAACTTCGGTCGCACGAGAGCCCACAACTATCCCATGATGCCACAAGCTTTCACGTTCCATTCTTGTGGAAATGTTTGCGCCTTTAGCATCGTGTTTACTTTCGTGGTCTGCGTCGGATGCATGACGTGTGCGTGACATGTGCGAAAAAATGCGCAGTAGCAATGGCAAACATCCTCAAGTTTAAACTAACAGACTTGGCCGTCTGTATAGATGTACTTCCAATGATGGAATAAAATATTGTTTTATTTTAACACATAACATATATCAAATTAGAACATTATCATCTTTGGCCAATTAACAGACTGGGTTCATTTGAAAACTCACCTTAACATCTCACTTTCCTCTACAGTTAAAAAGCTTGCTTGATTAGTGATGAACACTAAACCAATTCGTGGCCCCTTATTGATGTGCTGACAAAGCTAAAACGGGATTATTATAGTTACAATAATTATTGAAAAGAGATATCAGGGTTCGGGGTATATAGCCATTGACACCTCAAATGCCTGGCATTAGACAGAGTACAATCTGTTAAGTCTCACTCCTGGGAGTCAATTAATGGTAAATGGAAGGGTATATTATAGTTTTTGACTGATTAATGGCAGAGTACATAGATTTTGACAGCTTAAAATGCTATTTCTGACAGTTGTAGGCTGCGAAATTGGCAGAAATGGATATTTTGACGGCACAGACCAGAGCACTGGGTCTGGTTGTCTGGTGGGGATTATGGGTAATTTGTTGTACAAATAGTGATCCGTTAGGGATTTGAATCAGTCTAGGTTCAGCTTTCTTCACCTACTTTTTTGTTAAATTTTCCCCTTAGCCTCCATAGGGTAGTGGCACTTGCATAGGGTTTGGAGAATACGTTCCCTCATTCCCGAAGGGTTTTGGGTTTTCGTATCCGGCAGGTGCCCAGTGTACTTTTCCTTTAACAAGCTTTTAGGAGGTCAGTACCATTAAGTATGCTTACGTATTGTTATGCTAGAGCGGAGTTTGTATGCATATGGTAAGCAAAATAAACCGGTTTGTGGCGCTTGCTGTCCTACATGCCCATGTATCTACACAGTTGTGTTGTGATTGACTTAGTCGTGTTGTGTCTGATTGAATAGTGGAGTCAAAATTCATCAAATGTAACAGTTAGTGATAAATAAGTATAATTCTACAAGCATGTTTATTATAGGTTATTAAAGAAATGTGCCTTGGTAATTATCAAACAAAATTATTGGAGAACTAGGAATTTGAAGTCTTTCTTAACTAACAATTTAAAAAATACTGGGTTTAAAATCCCTATTCCCAAGCCCCTCTCTCCCAGTGATCACAAAAACACCCATTCAAATTGGGTGGTTGGGTTGGTACAAGGCATGGATTTTAACAAAATCTCAGCCTGATTATAAAGTGAGTTTACCTTTAAACGAAATCACACTTGACTTACACATTCAAAGGATATGCCAACAAAGGGTAAACCAGTTACGTTTGCATGTCTCATTGCTGCATTTATTGGCTGCATTTGTGATGTATGCAACAATCCTAAAGAAAATGAAATATGTTATTTTGCATGTGGTGATTACGTTTAGATACTAAAATAAGTAACTAATTAAACTCATTGAAAGATAGAGAAAAGCCCTTTTATGGAATTACCTGGGTAATATAGCCCATCATCACAGTTGTCCACTGTGATTAAACCAACTGCAAAATTAAACCAATAAAAACAAAATGTAAGAGATATCTACAATACCCGCTTATTATATTATGAGAAGCTCATGACCTTGAAACGTTTGACTCTGGTTCAGGGCTTGGGTTTTTTAAATTTAAAAATTTCATTACTTATATCTAACAAAGCTCGCATTTTCCTGCACATATGCAGCTTCACTTTGTCCATATTTGGCCATAAAATTGGTGTCCAAAAATCCCCTGCTTTATTCCAAGGAGAGTTGTATTACATTAAATGCTTCAAGGTCATGTGTTTCGGTTTGTTATTACTTAATAATGGTTGTAAATAGCCATTGATTTTTTTTAACTTAGTCTGCCTCCAACACTGACAGTCGCTTTAGGTAGAATTTTGTTTTTACTAGGCTTTTGGCATTTACAGATAAACATTCAACTCCACTGATATTGACTTAACCAATTTACAATCCAGTCTGTCAGTACCTGTTGTGCCTGCCTCATGATACTGTGGTCCAAAATGCCCTAGATGGGACCAAAATTAAACTCATGAGAGAGGTGCATACATGAACTCTGACCATTACAGTTGTAGCGTTAAGGATTGAATCAACACTAATCTCAAGAAACCCTCATTTTCAGTTCATATGTGAATCGTAACACTAGGTAATATAGGAATTTATTTGCTTCTTGAATGAAAATTGTTATGACTTTTCCTCGCAGCAATCTTGTGTTGTCTTAACCGAGAGGAGATTGGGTCAAGACATCTGGGTCAGCCAATCCAGCCAATGTTGAATTATGCTGCCCCTCATCCAAGATTTGAATTGATCACACTTGCATGGTGCGTACATGGCGTACAAACAGTTTTGGAAACAGATTGCGTTTGAGTTGTACCTTGGTTGTTGCAAAATTTTGCCCAACACCACCCCAATCACCTCCTTGGGTATAACAACTATTGGCATTTTGTATTATTGCTCGGCTTTGGCATTGTTTTTAATGAAAAAATAGCCAATGCTGTTGCAGTTTACACATTTACTTTAAAAGTAACCATTATCCTATTAAGTATCATGAGTATTGGCAATTTCTTGCCCTCGCCTTTGCAACGGCTTTGTTGGACAAGGCCCAATTTTCCCCCATTGCTGTTGTCAGTGTATTTTACCTCGCAAACAGGTTGTGGCATTGATAGCCAAGTTTTAGCTTTATTCAGGGGGCATAGTGCATACATATATTAAATACCTTTGATGCATTTTTTGCTGTCATCAGTAATCAAACGATCTACAAAACAAAGATGAAGGTACAATGTCAACATGTTTCAGTAGTCTGAAACACCTTTATCGGAAGTTCCACTCTGGGTAGGATCCCAGTTGGGGTTAGGAAGCTCTCTTTTGTAGCCCTTATTAGAATAATGTGGTTCTCTCAATTTACCTGGAATTATCGTATGGAAGGTTTAGCCATTTTTCAGCGATGTTTCAACTGTTTCACTTTATGCAGGTTTATATTATTTCTTTAACTCTTTTGTACATGTAGTATGAAAGCCCTTAACGAGAGCAGGGCTGGTGCAGTGGTGCCTTCCATGAATCCCGCCCAGGTTCAGTTATCAGGTTCGCTGCCATATGTGGATTGAGTTTCTTGGTTCTGTACGCTGCTGTGAGAGGTTTCTCCCTGTGTACTCTGGTTTTCCCCTGTCCTCAAAAATCCAACATTTGATTTGGTTTGTACTCTCCCCAATCAGTAGAGCACTTGTGCTCTGCTAAATAACCTTGAGACTTAAATATAGTGATTATTATTATTATTATTATTATTATTATTATTATTATTATTATTATTATTATTATTATTATTATTATTATTATTATTATTATTAAGTGTGAAATTAAACAACCGACACCCTGCTGGACCCTTTCACTTCTGTAATCTAATGCATGATATGCAACCTCTGCTTATATCTGTTATAACGTCTGCCTCTTTGCACAAGCTGGAAAATTACATACCAGTAGCTCTGATTTGATGGACATTTGAGCTGACCACAGTAACAGGTTCTTCAATGACATCATCATTCTCAGGAGGTTCCTGTCCTCTTGCTAAGAAAACTCTGGTTGTACTGTATTTGTAGTTTGAAACTATCTCATTCCCAGATAGAGAGGAGCCAACATAGAAGAGGGCATGATTCCCTGCACTCTTTGACTTATAGAAGCTGATTGTGCTGTCAAAATGAATACATGAGATGTATAAATCAAACCTATAGGGATAACATCTGTTTACAAACATTGCTTTTGTTATTCAAATGGGCCAACCACAGGAACAAAAGACCCTCTGTTTTGACAGCCAGTGAGGCTCTGGCACATCAATGACAATATGACGTCAACTATATCTTCACTCTAATCAAGCAGGTATCTGTTCCCACCCGGCAATCATGTAAAACAGTTGTTACGCTTTTTCTACTTTTTTCAGCTTCACTGTTGGTTTTCCGTGTTTTAAATGAAGTTGAGCCACTTAGGGAAGTGGGGAAGTACTTCCCTAAGTGGCTCAACTTCATTTAAAACACGGAAAACCAACAGTGAAGCTGACGACTGCCCAGCAATAACTTCGGGCTGTGATACCGGGATGGCCTGGGAACGAAAGTTTTGGTTAATATTTTCTTGCCATTTTGGGACATCCTCTAGACGTCGTAATTGCATTGTAGTTGCTAAAACTCTCCAGCCAGAGGGCGGAGGAGGCGGCTGAAAATTCAGGCTATATTCCCGAATTCGTATTGGTGACAACGAACAGAAATTTGCGCCAGCGAATGGAATTTAGCGGCAGGAAATACAACTTAGCGAATATGAGGTTGTTTTAGCAAAGATGATGGCTACGCCAGCGACAACGCCATTCAGAGCAATTGGTTGCTGTCACGCTTGAGAGAAACACAGTGTAACACTAGTGTTGACACTACTTTGGTATCAACTCTTTGGGGTTTCATTATCATTGGTTAAGGAAGGAAAAAGTAATAGTGCTGCACATGCAGCCCGCATTTCGATAGACCTGTTTAAGGAATATTACAAAGAGCGAGTAACATTCCAGGTCGATAACGGCCCCTGAAACGACCTGAAACCGCACGTTTAAAAGCATTTATGGTGAAGCGGGCTCTGCGCTATATTTTAGACGCTTACTCGGGCTCTTTATTCTAGGCGCAAGAGGGGTTTTCTTGTGTTCAAGGTCCGAGAGAACGTCGGGCTGACGAGTCAAAGACCATGTTTGCCACTCCCCTCCTTTCTGTTGGAATTTGATCATAAAAGATTCCTATCGTTAGTGGGAAAACGAGATTTCTCCTACTTGAGGATTTTCCATTTAAGAAAATAGCCCACCTTTTTATTACAACTCAAGTTGTTAAATTGGAATTATTCAATCCCCCCTAAGAACAGCCACAAGGATTACGAAACATAACAATGAAGTGTTAACTTGAAACTCTCATCATAGCAGAGCAATGTCTGCCAAAAATGTCGATCATTTCTGAATTGATGTATTGTTTCACTACTCGGGAGATTAAAAACGACAACGTGTTCTGGAAAACAAAATTAAAAAACGAATACTTTTTAATTTTGATATGATATTTTTCACTTTGCTGCTTTGTGCATGTTACATTAAAGCTTTCCTTCATAATATTGGGACGAATCTTCTAACACCAAAGCATCAAGTCGGTAACCTTTTTCTCAATTAAATGTAGGCTAAGCTTACCTGGTTGACCCGATCTGCGGTATTTCTCTCTTCAGCAACGTTAAAATTGCGTCCGAAGCCATCCCTTTTGAAAACTTAACGCGTTTACCATTTAATGACGATAAATCCACATTTGTTACGTTTTGGCCAAGCCACACAAATGTCCTTGTGGGCTTGGCACCCGCATTCCTGGTTGTAATTCGGCTCGTCGTTTCTGGGGACGAGCTGTTGAACAAAGGACCAACAGCATTTGGTCGACTTGTTAACCTTTCCTGTTCGAGATCAATCGATTGCAAAACAGAAGACATGGTTGAACTTAAGCTACTAAATAATTCTTCGGACATCTCACAAAAAAATCCTCAGTGCAACCTGGCAGAGGTTTCCGGTATCAAATAGCATAAAGGACAAAAGACCCACGTCATGTGCTGAAGAGGAAACTACAAAACCAATCAAATACAATGAAACCATATGGTATCGCATCAAAGGTCACCTAAAGCGCGATCCAAAGCTGCTGTTATAGCCCGTTTACAGGTTTAAAGCTATAGAAAGAAACCATTAGACGAAATAGGAAAAGAAACTTTCACTTAATCTTATTCAGATGCCTTTTATGGAAGGGTCCGTGTCCGCGATTATTGTGTTGCTAATTGTTTTCTCGCAAGCCGACACAGGTAACCCAAAATATAAATAGAACCCCTAGCTCATGGTAGCCATGTCATTTTTAACTTCGATACAAAAAAAAATTGTTTTTCAGATGTCGCGCTTGACCCCCAAACAGTTGAAGTATTTGTCAACGAGGTACACGATCTCTACTTTCTCGCCAAAAATTCCATAGAGGACCCGAATGTAAGTAATGAACGCTTGTCGGGGCTTAAAATCAAACTGGAAGCAGCCATACAACATCTCAGGCGAATCCACTGGACTTTAGAAACATCAAGGCCTTGTTCAGAACCAACGTTACAGATGCTGGTAACAAACCTTCTTAGTTTGGAAGGCATACTTGGTCGGATGATTGAACAATACAGTTGTTTAATTCCTTTCCTAGCGGAACACCTCTGCTACAGGGCACCATTATCAGCCACGAGGAGCATTGGCAGACCTTCATATATAATCACCAAGGAACAACTGGAAGTTATGCGCGCATACGCTTTGTCGTGGATGGATATCGCAAAAGCTCTCGGTAATCCATGCAGTGCACTAATGACTAATGAGCATAGTATGTACTTGTAAGACATGAAACGTGTGCAATCTTGACAACATGCATTCAAGTTGTGTAAAAGGCAGAGCCTACAAACTTAGCAGAATACTGTCCGACACGAGAAGCCCCTCGTTTACTTAATAAAATGGGTGATACTTTAACAAACTTGAAACAAATATACGAAAATTGTTTCTCCCTTAACAATATAAGCAAGTTCAATACCTTTTCAAATGGTTACAGCCCTAAAAACTGAAAGAAATACACTTTGTTTCAATATTATGAAAGTATTAGTCATTTTCTTACGTTTTCGAGCAGTTTATTGTATTTGTTAGCTTCCCTTTAAGTTTGTAAGCTTTGCCTATTACTTTTTTTTTTTATGTCCGTGTATCAGTGTTCGTCATTAAATGATTTGTATGCAAGTTTTAAGGTTTGTACGCCTCTCATTATGTTCGGGTGCCATTAATTAACTTTGCGTTGATTTTTTTCAAGTTTGCTTGTGCTCTATCAATTTGTATACAAGTTACCAAGTTGGTAGGCGTTTTCTGTCGATACCGGCCACGATATTCGTGACAAATTGTCAAGATTCTCAAAACCCAGGCGGGTGTCAAAATGAAATCAACGTCGCGCAGACTGAAGTGAAGCTGTGCTTAACGGTCCAAACGTTTTGAAATGAAGTTTTTTTTTTTTAATTGAAGTTTTTGAAGTGTTTTTGAACACTTCAAAAACAGGGAAAACGTCAAAGTTTCTGTGAAAATTTGGAGAAAAAAAATTATCGTGACTAATTTTATTCCTGGTTTTCGTCATGTTTTATCATTCTTAGGCGTCATAACGGTACCACATCACTAAACCTAGTCAAGTCCCTAGAACAAGAAGGACTTGACATCTTTATCCTGTGCAGAATTATTTGATAAACAAAATGATATTATAATTGTATTCGTTTATCTCTAGGTGTGTCGATTTCTACTATTTGGCGTAGGAGGGTTTACTTTAGTATGGGAAGGCAGCACCAGCGGGGAAGAAGGACTTTGACTTCGGCTGAATTGCGGGAAGTTGTCGAAGAAATAAAGAGCAGATCAATGGATGCAGGAATAATCATGATCGAAGGGGAATTAGCAGCTAGAAATTTGTATGCATCACGGTCTGATATATCCGACGCGCTCATTTCCGTGGACCCAGTTGGTGCAAACTTGAGGTGGCGCAACCTTACGCCCAGGGTGACTTATTCCGTTCCAGGTAGCCGCAGTCTTATTTAAGTAAAATCTATCAATGGAATATTTATTCTCAACCCCGTTATTCCTAAAATGCAACATTGATAACCCATGCTATTCATGTCAATATTTTTAGTGGTGACATTTTAGGTGCAACCCAATTTAGGGCCGCTTGAGCGCTTTATAGGCACAGCTTTCGTCTTTCACCAGTATGTGCACGACTTGGCGTCTAATTTGGGTTTGATGGTTTTCTAATCTACTCGGAGAACTTTTTTTCTCCGAGTAGGAAGCTTATCATAACGATTGTCCCCGATTCTTTAAATATCCCTATCAATTTTTTACGCATAAACTGATCAGAAGTTTTTAAACCCTTCCATCTTCAGCCCCGAACAGTCTTTGGCATTTAGATGGCAACCACAAACTGATAAGGTAAGGTAATGTAAGTTAAGTTACTTTTTCTGGCAGCACGGGAAACCCATCCTATCACGCAGCGCCCAGCGCAACGTCTACCAATTTTTTTAACTGACTTCTTTGCGAGAAAATGTAAGTGTACAAAGCCACCGATTAAATCTACGGTTCAGGCGCTGGTAAGTTGTAAAAGTCATAACCATCACAATACTGTCATTTTACAGGTGGCGTTTGGTTGTTCACGGAGGTATCGATGGCTATTCGAGGCTGGTTGTCTACCTTAAATGTTCAGATAACAACAGAGCAGCGACTGTGGCAAGTCTTTTCGTTTCTGCAACGGAAGAGTTTTGTTGGCCGTCAAGGATACGGATCGATAAAGGTGTAGAAAACGGGGAGGTTAAGCGGCTGATGTTGCAGAGAAGAGGAGAGGGTCGAGGTAGCGTTTTACAAGGAAGTTCCGTGCACAACCAGCGGATAGAGAGACTTTGGAGAGATATGCGAAAAATGGTCACAGAATACTTTAGGCGTCTTTTTTATTTTTTAGAAAACCAAGCTCTTCTTGATGCTACTAGCGAAATAGACCTTGCTGCACTGCACCTTGTATTCATTCCAAGAATAAATAACAGTTTGAGGAATTTTAAAGCATCTTGGAACAACCACAAATTATCCACAGAGAACCAGAAAACCCCTAACCAGCTCTACATTCTTGGCATGTTACGTATGTTTGGTTCCAACCACAGTGCAGTCAGAGATTTCTTCGAGGAAAACATAGTTGCCGAAAATTATGGGGTCTCTGAACCAGAAATAGCCGACGCCATATTACCAGAGAGAAACGAGGTAGTGGTCCCAGTCAATGCGGTATCGCTTTCCGGCGAATGTTTAGTTGAGCTACAAAGATTAGTAGATCCCCATAGTCATGATGGAAACCATGGAATCTCGATGTACATTCAAGCAAGGGATATCATCAACAGACACCACAGTCCATAGATGTTAAAGCAAGGTTACTGTAGACTATTCGACCAAATCCCAAGTTTCCCTCGAAGGTTTTTTTTGTTTTAATCGGGTTCCTATTAGAATGGGGGGGGGGGGAGGGGAAGGGACTAAGGAAACTGGGGTAATCATGAAAACAGTTGCTGATCATTAAGATTAAAATTTAAACTTTAAAAACGTCAAGCCTTTGTGTATATGTATTAAATCCGCTGTAATTATCTTGACTTATGATGATTTTAACTTGCAAAGATTATTGCATTTATGAAATAACCTTTTTCCCCTTAAGTGATGTTTCGTCGTCGCACATGGTAATTTGTTATGTGCTTGTGATTGTCAATAAAGTTAAACCCTTCTGGCTGGGGGGAGTAACTACTGAATACCATGCCAATTTTGTTAGCATTCGGCGGTGTTTTCAGCAGTTAAGCTGGCTGCGGTTTTTAATCTATAGCAGAGAATTCCTCTTGCTGTAAATTTGTGCATGTTGCTCATAAAAAAGGATGTTAGGTTGTCGGTCACAGTTTATTGCTCCGCAATATAGCAACTCTTTTTCGGTCGGCAAATTTCCCTGCAAAATGGATATAGAGCCAAAAACTAATTAAAAAAAAAAAAACTTTAAAGGTCGGAAAATGAGATATACAGAGAAGAATATATTTAATCCAAATTTATCTGGGTTAACCAGGATTTACGAAGCACTTGCGGTTTTCACCACCCTGTATATGACAGCAAGGGGACATGTCGCGAATATTTGGCCGGGTTGGATTGCACTGAAGGTGTCAAAACCTAATTTGCATTCTGTTATGCCAAAAGTATACAGCATTTTAAAGCTATGCCGACAACCCGTTTCTGAAGCACTTTTGGGCCAAAACTTAAAAAGAAAAGAGCTTTTAATATAACGTAAGGCTCCAATAAAATATTTCATTCAGCGATCAATCGAGGAGCGAAAAATACAATGCCGAACATTTCTTTACGCCACTACCAGTTGGACGAAAATTGTCTCTTCCAAAAACGATCATTACCGTTTCTATTAAAATGTTTTCATAATGGTCACTATAACGTTTTCACTTTAAATTCTAAAATGATACTTCTACTAAATTTTTACACTTCGTCACAAAAGACAAAGGTCACATACAGCAATTTTCCAGATGAGCTGAGGAAAAAAAGTTTAAACCCAATTCTAAAAATTGTCACAATGTCAACTTGTTCAGCAAAATAGTTGGAAGATCATGCTTATCAAATTAAAGTAACCTTGACCAGAAAACCAAAGGTTCTTTGCTATTTCAAATTTTTTCCT
>NC_090879.1:78344-92913 GCF_036669935.1 Montipora foliosa
ATAAGACTCAGGATTAGCGTCGACAGCAGGAATATCTTGTGCTAATATTTGCGCAACATTAGTAAAGTGATCGTTAATAGTTTCCGCAATGTCCATAGGGTTGCTTGCTATTTTATTATCTACCTTGATCTCCAAAATATTCGTTGACTTACCACTGTTACGTGAAGTTAGCTCGTTGATAACATTCCATGTTTTGCGTAAATTACCTTTGCTGGCTTCCAAGTTGTCAGAAACATAGAGTTTTTTTGCGAGTTTAATTGCGTTGTTTGCCTGGTTTCTTGCACACCTAAATTGATCCCATGTAGCCGGGTTGTTGGAGGAGATTGCCTTCTTTTTAAGAAAATCTCGTTTTCGGATTTTGTTCAGTAACTCTCTGGTAATCCATGGAGATCGTTTTTTTCGAATTCTTTTGGATTTAAGTGGTGCGTGTTTATCGACGCAACCAAGAAACATTTCTTTCCATATACGCCACATTTCATTGGGATCAGAATACAAATCAACATTGGCCCAAGGTAGTTGATTGAGGTCACTTAAAAATTTTCCTCTGTTAAAGTGTTTAAATTGCCGTGTTTCAATCACGCGAGGGCCAGTACGGCAGTATTGAGTCTTACGTGACAAAAAAACAAGAGAATGATCACTTATGCCAAGGTGAATGACACCGGAATTTGTAACCTTCTCTGGGGAGTTCGTTATGCATAAATCAATTAATGTTTTTGAGTCCGGGGTGACACGTGTTGGTTCAGTGATTAACTGACTAAGACCATATATATCGAAAATGTTTATCAGATGGGAAGAATTAACTGCAATTGCTTCAGGCAACAAATTGCAGTTGATATCACCAAGTAAATATAATTCCTTATTTTCCGCGTCAATTTTTGCAATAACATTCTCAAATTCGCTAAATAAATACTGTACTGTACATGTACTAATTTTTCACTATAACCTTTGCTGCAACGCGTTCCTGCCTTACTTAGTTGGAAATATACTTCAAAACTACTTCAACAAAAATGGTAAAAAGGTCAAAATGTCATCTCAAGGTTAACGTTCTTAGGATCAAATACCCGTTTCATTTTGTCAATCTGGTTTTTTACATAATATTTCACCGATCTCCAGTCTTTCTGCTGAAGGGTACAGCCGGCTCTTAAAATGCACTTTTCGCAATCAATTTTTCCTGGAACATGTCTCTGCCTTATCCAGTGGGAGAGATATTTAAATATAGCTTCCTTTTCATCCCATCTGTTGACCACTTTGTTTGAGTAGTAGGCTCTGCCGAAAATAAAGTAATTTATGTTAATCCATGTTTTTAGATATGAAGGATCTCATTGTATGTGTTTGTAAAAGCCAAAAAAACCAAATAAAAATGAACTTGGCGGTTGGTAACGAAAAAAGAAACAGTAGTAAAACGGGCTTGATGCTTTTTGTGGAAGGAAGTACCCTGAAATCGATGTAATTCACAAAATTGCAAGAATTATAATTAAGCAAGGACTTACTCTTAGTTTTAAACACAATTCCTTCTCGCTAGTCCGAACTTTATCTCCTGAGAGAGCCGGACCATTCTTTTTCTTTCCTCTATGTCAATTGGAAGAAAACAATATCAAAATGAGCTACACGATAAAATAATAATATTAATAGTATAATGGAAACTTTATTTGTCTTTGAATACAGTTGTAAATCTCTCTAAGTATGTATAGGCAATTAACAACTGGCTACTTGAAATTGAGTGATACACTTGTATACCGTATTTACAAATGAACCAACTAAAAAAAAGGTTTTAGTAAGTCTGTGCTATCCCAAATATTAAAATTTCAACGACTAAAGATAAAATATGCCTCTCTAATGGCTAGATTTATCTTTTTTTTTACATATTTTATTATATAGTGTTGTTGCTTTTTCTCAATGACAATGTGATTCATCATTTCTAAAAGAACTTAGAGCATTCGTTGGAGAAAACACCAAGGGAGCTCATGGAAAGGTTTACAAATTTAACACATCTGTAATTACTTCTCATGTCTTTGACGAAGTTCATGTATTTTCCTTTTTTGCGCACTGCAGTGTTTTAAAGGTTAGACTCGAAACCAACTGTTAGTTTTAAAATATATAGGCACTTGGACTGTATCAGGAAAAGAAGATCTGGACGATAATTGTCACCAGTTATAATTGAAGGATTCGAAAAACCATTGCAGGGTGAGACGAAAATGAAAAGATGAGGTTGCCCTTCGGGCAAGCTGTTACTTGAGGTTACTAGCCCGAAGGTCTGACGAGCTAGCCCGAAATTAAATTGTTTATAAAGAATAATCAGATGTATTTAAGGACGGTGCCTACTATCCAAAGGTATTTTTGCCCCCGTTTATGATTATGCAGGAAACAAGTGTTATGGAAATCCAAAAAGAAAATTGGGGGTAACCACCCATTTTTCAAAGATAATTCATGAATAATATTTGTAAAAAGCTTTAAAATACAAAGAAAGCAATGTATGGCGTTTTTTTCTCAAACTGAAGCTTAATTATTTGTCAGAAATGCCTGGTTACCCGCAATTTTCTTTTTGGATACCAAGAGTATTTACGAAGATCTACTTTTTCCGGATAGTTTTAAGTCGCGCAATAATATCCCTGTATTAGTAAGCATCACCGGTAGGAAACCAGATTATCTCGAGATACGCAGAATGTATGCGCAATAACAATAGTACGCACCGTCCTTAATTCAGCCGCGTACAAGTAAAAGCATAGATATAAACTAACTCTTCGTAGTATTTTGATTCTTGAATATGATTTTCGTTTTGACTTCAACCTCAAATTAAACAATGTAACAGAGACGACCAGTTTTTACACCTGACCACTAGAAGTTGCAGTTACAACTTACATGAAGATTTTGTGGACGAGAATTCCAAATACAGTCATGTGATCTAATCGTTATTCAACTCTTATTCAAGTGAAAGAGAACAATGCGGGCCGCCCACCGGCGGTCGGCCACTCTCTTTGCGACTTCGATTAGTGTTGCAAAAAAACTTATTAACGTTTGTCCTCATCTCGCTTAATAGAAAATCAGATTCAACAGCAAGTTAACACAGTAGCATTATTTTATTTCTTTCTTCCTTGTGTAGAACTCTCTTCTACCACCCGCGCTTCTGTCAAATGTCATGAAGTTGTGAAACGCTGCCGTCGGCCCGATTGCAATTTGCATGTAATCAACGCAGTTAACGCACATGTATGAAAATTGTTTCGCTTTGTAAGACCTGAAGATTTTTATAAATCGTAAATGACTGTTTCAGAGTAACATTTTATTCAAGCATGGAAAAATAACCTCTGAATTCGAATGGGTTCGTTCCTTCGATGCTTACATTTTACTCCCGTTGACGGTCAAAAATACTATAAATTTACGGAAATCACAACACAGTTATTTTTGTGAATGTCATGAACGTTGCGATCGGTCGATTAAACTACCACTGTAATCTCAAGTCTGCCGACATTCGATGGAGTAAATTCTCTTCAAACCTCGTCAAGCTGACAAACTCTTCCAGAAGTAAGAAAACATCACGTTTTAAATTACGCGAGTTGCGTGTTTTTGTTTTTATTTTTATTTTTCTATAAGATGATAACGGCGCCAGGTCTGCTAGCTATTCTTCAAGCGAGTTTTTTCTTGTTTTTTAATTTTACAAGAAGTGGGCCTTTTTTGTTTTAATAATGAATTGGCAAATTAGCCCTTGTTGCCTCGTTCAAGGTCAAATAATGTTTACAATTTTCAGCTTAAGAACGAGGCAACAAGTGCTAATTTGCAAGCAAACAAAAGAATACTAAAATGGTGGCCATTTTGGAATAAGGTGTATTACCGGGATTGCTGGCCATTGGAGTGTTACTCGGTTGAGGGGTTGGCTAGCTGGCCGGCCTCCACGTAGAAGCCCCTGGACATATCCCAGGCACCGAACGTCCATTAAGCGTTGCAGTTGTGAACTACCTAAAGTCAACTACCTAAAAATCTGTGCTTGAATTTATAAATACTAAGTACTAAATATTGAAAATTGTGTTCATAAGTGTAACAAACTAAGGATGATCTGCGATAAAAATATGGGAACTACTACTATTTCCATTGCCTTTGACCATTTATATTAACAATATCTTTTTACCCATCGCATGTACCTGAAAGATCATGCACTCCAAATAACTCAACATAACATGCAATGATTTTTTTGATGCTCCGTTCCCTCTCCATTATTTTCGGGTGGCGATCTTTTCTGAAAAATCCCTCTAATGATTTATACATCTTAATGTTACATCGCGAACGAGATACTCCCGCAAAAAAGATGGCGAAAGGAATAAAGTGGTCTTCAGGCCTCTACATCCCACAAAAAGGCCAGCTAGGTCACCGAAAGTTCTCTTAAAAAAAACACAATTTTGCAAGATAAAAACTATCTGTTGGCATACCGAGATCAGCAAGGCTTGTAAACGGCTATAAAGACGAGAACGTTAAATACATACTTGATTTCATTTGTCCAGAATAGCTAGAAATGTCATCATCGTCATCAGGCTCCAACTCTGAAGATCCGAAGAAAGCAGTGCCTGAAAGAATAGTTTAATGGCTAAATGATACTCATAAAAACAAGCCTTAACCCTCACTGACTTTACCACCTATGAATTAGCTCTTTAAAACAAAAATGCATTCCAAAAAGATCGCCGTATGAGAAGGGGCAGTTTTTCGCTTCTTTGTTTGTTTTCATGAAAGCCTGAAAAAGAGCTTTAAAATTAATTTTAAAGGAAGGGGGGACTTTATTCGTTCTGCGCATACCAAGATATTTGGGTTGCCTATGGATGGCGCTTGCTAATACCGGGATATTTTTGCGTGGTTTACAACGATGCGGAAAAAGCAGAGCTTAGCACTTGCTCTTCATATCATATCATATCATATCATACATATCATACATCTTTATTTACCCACGGATTTTTAGAGTAGCTTGGTGTAGCTAATTTCTCCGAGCATTTACCCTCCCACCCATGATACACCACAGAAGACAGACCACAACACCGGGAACTACATGCCCTGCTCTTTGCGAAAAGTGTGCGGGTTCTTTCACGTCTCACAGGATTATGAACATTGAAGGGTTGTGAGACGGGACCTCCGGCTTATAGTCCTTATCCGAGAACACTAGAGAGTCTAACCATTTGCAGATGTAATTACAAAGGCAGCACTTTCTCCTCAGTTACTTAAAGACCCTGAGTGTTGGTCCGGCCGGAGTTGAACTCACGACCTCCCGCGTGACAACCCGGTGCTCAACCAACTGAGCCACCGGTGCGCGGTTGTTAATCGAAACAATAATTAGGGGTAACCACGCATTCGATTTGGAAAAGAACGCGATACATTACTTTGTATATTAAACCTTTTTACATATATTCTTGATTATTTATTTTCAAAAAAGGCGAGGCTACCTCTAATTTTCTTTTTGGATTTCAATAACATTTGTTAAGATCTGCTTTTCCCGCATATTCATAAATCGCGAAAAAGAAACTTTAAGTTAGAACGCACCGTCCTTAACACGTTCTCGTTATTTATATTTTTCTCTCACTTTAAGTTAGAACGCACCGTCCTTAACACGTCCTCGTTATTTATATTTTTCTCTCCTCAGACCCCTACCCCTTATACATGTAACACAGAGTACTTAAAGAAGAGAGTTATTGCAAGCAATGTTACTTTGGCTCTATTGAGAAGCTCAGGTTTTTTTTACTTCAGTCAGTTTCAAGATTTTCCAGTTTTCAAAGGGCCATCCCCAGAAAAAACCTAACCTAGCCCTTCGCAAAACATAAACAGATCACTTACTTTTTTACTTCGGCTTTCTCTTGCTCCTGTTTTCTTTGGCTGAGTCATGGCATTTACTTGTTTCCTTAGTGGCAGATGCTCTATGTACTAGAAAAAAATACATGTCGGAATTGACAAAATCGTGCACCGATGGCTCAGTAGCCTGCGTAGCAAGCGTCTCCAGCGGGCGAGAAACGAATTCATTTTCCTGGCCGCGCGAAAATAGGGCTAGCGCAAAAAAAAAAATTGGGGGGGGGGGGGGGGAGGGGGTGGGGAGGAGAAGGAAACGCTTGCGGACAAACCCCTTAATTATGAAAACTCTAGTTAGCCCACGAGCGGGATCTCTGATTGCACAACTCGGAATTTTTGATTGACACCTCAGTCCCTCATGTCAAAATAATGTATCCCCAGTAGCAAGCGAATAAATCAGAGAAAGTTATTCGCTTTTGCTGGACTCGTTTTTCGCTCGCTGAAATCACTCACTACGCAGGCTAAATGGCGAAGAGACCTTCTTTTAAAGAAGTGTTACATCGAGCAGTTAGTTCCGTTGTCGATAAAGGATTTAGCGGTGGCTTAAAAGAAGAAGAACAAATTTCGATTTATTAAACAGCTCGACCAAGGGGGAAATTTGCTCGTCCCGCTGGTTTCGGGAAAAGCCTCATTTTCTACGAAAGCAATGCCTGCGTATTAAGGACGGCGCCTACTATTATTATTGCGCATACGTTCTGCGCATCTCGAGATAGTCGGATTTCCTATGGGTGGTGCTTATTAATACAGGAAATAGTAGATCTTAGTAAGTACTCTTGGTATCCAAAGAGAAATCTGGGGGTAACAATGCATTTTTGAGAGATAATTAAGCTTCAACTTGAGACAGAACACCATACTTTGCTTTGTATTTTAAACCTCTTTACTAATATTATTTATTATCTTTCAAAAATGCGTGGTTACTCCCAATTTTCTGTTTGGATTTCAATAACACTCGTTAAGATCTACATTTTCTCCATAATCATAAACCGGGGCAAAAATACCTTTGAATTAGTAGGCACCGTCCTTAATAGACCATTTTCGAATTCTCACGGCTGGATTGGATCTAACATGGAATGGAGGCTAATGCGGGCAGATCTTTTCAAATGCAAATTAATTTGCCCGCATAAGCCTCCACTTCATGCTAGATCCAGTCCAACCGTTAGAATACGAAACTGGCCTATTAAGACTTAATTAGTCCTCTCAAAAGTATTGCGAACGATCAAATCAAGAAGGCCTTCAATTAATGGGGATTTCGGCTCATCGGCTGGCTAGTAAACAGACTCCTAAATGATTAAATCTTACGAGATCCTTGTGTTTTGCACGACTGTGGAGCTCCTGTAGTGTATTTTCAATGCCAATGCTTCGGGATTTCGAAGCCTTCACATTATTGCAGAAGCAAGTGCGATAGACTATTTGTAGCTGTTCCTTCAATTTTAACATCACTTTCTGGAAAACGTTAAATACACAAGCACCAACAACAAGGTGTTATTATCACCGGACAGAAAATTGTGTTGGAAAAGCTAGTAATTTCGGCGGGCTTGTTAGACAACAACATTCGTTCGGATTTCAGGTACTCTGAAATTTACTAGAAGCACTTTTGTTCACAGCATTTGGAATATTTGCCTTACCAAATTTAAACATTAAAATCTTATCGCCGCGGGAAATTTTTACGAGAACATTTCCATAGTTGGGCTTGGAAGCCGCCTTCAGGAAGAGTATCTATTTACTAATATTGGTCAACATTATCGTTATTTACCTTGTCAAATTGCTTTAGATTCTCTTGCCCAAAGTTCAGTTTCGCTATGAAAGACCAACATTTTCTTGGTCAATTTATGACATGCGGTTTTCAAAATGCAGGGGTTTGTCTGCGGTCAGCACTCATGGTCATCCCTCAAACTGACATTTCCCTTCTATTCAACTTACACGACGTACAATCTACTTTAGACCTCAAATCTACTTCAACGACACAAACATTTTAAACAAGCAGAAAAGATTCACAATAGGCGAGGCAAAGAGTTGCACCCGGATCGATGGCTTCTCCTTGCAGTTTCCGATATCCACCCGAGTAACGAGACAAGCTCCCGGAAAGTCGAATTTTTTAGAGTATTGACATAGTGGTACCCAGCAAAACAATTGAACGCTAACCGTCTTCAAAGGGGTTTTTAGACCTAAATACCGTAGATCAGCGCGGCTTAGCTTAGAAACGCTATTTCTTGTTGAACTAAAGCTCCAATTCTGCATGTTTTCATTCTCTTTGCAGAGGTAACCTTGTCGTAATAAGATGGGATACTAGGTCGTGTAATTGTTACGAAATGTCCAATGTCATTTTGATGGATGACCATGAGTGTTGACTGTCTGCAAGCCTTTCCTTCTTGTCTCGCCCCACTTTTCGCGCGGCCAACACATTAAAAGTCTTCCATATCCCCCGACGGAAACGCTTGCTACGCAAGCTAATGGCTCAGTTGCAAGGAAGTGAACAATTCCCACCCTGGCCAGAGTTTTTCTCTGTCCTTATGTGGGCCCATTTCCATGAGTAGGGCTAACGCTCACACTACACTCTAATAGTTACGTCTAATGGCTCAGTTGGTTGAGTATCGGACTTCCACGCGTGAAGGCTCGAACCACCGCCAGACCAACACTCGGTTATTAGAGTAACTGAGGAGAAAACGCTACCATCGTAATGACATCTGCAAATGGTTATACTTTCTAGGACGACAAACCGTAGGCCCTGTCTCAGAACTCTTCTTCACAACCCTCTGGGACAAAAAAGAATCCACACACTATTCGCAAAGAGTAAGGCATGGAGTTATCGGCGTTGTGGTCTGTCCTTTGAAGAATATCATGGCTGGTAGAGTAAATTTTCGGAAATATGACATGTAGCTACTCTAAACTCCGACCGTAAAGAAAGAGATGATGATGATGAAACCATCACAACAGCAACATGAAAAGAAAGACTGAAAGACAATAACGTGCCCACATTCCGAAAGATTTTGCATCATGGTTGAGATCATCTATGTGTAAACCAATCAAGGTAACAAAGGCTTGGCATTAAACTGTAAACAACAGGCAAAAGAAACATTCCGGCTCAGGTGAGCTAAAAAAAAAAAAAAGGATAATCTGGTACTTGTCAATGTCTTGACAGATGGTTTAGTAGGCAGAATGAAAATCAGTAACCATCACACCAAAAATGTCAATTATCCACACCGGACAAGGTGTCTTTAACTGCTCTGTTTACGCTGTTGTCAACGTCATTACCTTCCAAATTAACTGTTGGAAGATAATGTGAAGTGCTATTTTCTACCCATGCAAACCACGTGAGCGTTAGCCCTACCAATGGAATTGGGCCCACACCCGGGGGCCCACACAAGGACAGAGAAAATGTCTGACCAGGGTGGGAATTGAACCCACGACCTTCGGGTTAGATCACCGCTGCTCTACCGACTGAGCTACAAGGTCAGACAGGACCCAACTAGTGGTCTAATGCAATTCCTGCATTTTGATTGGCTATGCTACTAGAGAACTATTATTAACAGTCCTCAAGTAGCGATAAGACTTCAAAAGCGTTATGCTTTCTTTCGTTTTGTTCTCAAATAAATATTTCTTTAACTTGCATTTGCTAACTTTATTATTGCCTTTTCTGTCTGACTAGTTGGGTGATACTAAAACAATTAGACCCTTCGCCCTCAAGGGCCATGGGTCAATAGCCCATTCGGCTTCACCTCATGGGCTATTGACCCGTAGCCCTTGTGGGCTACGGGTCCAATAGTTAGTTCTGTTGAAATATAAGTGCCACACGGCCAACGTTTGCAAAACAATTACCTTACCTCAGTGTCATACTTTCAATTGCCCTTCATCCTGCAAAGACAGCAAAAATAGTTTCATAACAGCCAGAGGTTACATGTATGTTTTATGCAGATTTTGTGTATAAAAATCAGTGGATTGGGATTGCAATCAAAGTGTCAAAATCACAGTGTCTTAAAAATTTCACTGAAGGATAAACCCTTGCCAAAGGCAACATAGTCCACAAACTATGAGCAAAAGCAAAATCATGCAAGGTTCAGTTGTTCCGTGCTAGCAGATGCCTCTTTTCCTTTGCATTCACTGGGCTGACGAGTATGGGAAAGAGACCTCTGCATGCCATGGGTCGAAACTCACTTTCATCCAACCGTCGTCCACGACCTTAGATGGCATTGTTCAAAATGCATGCCCCATGATATGTTTGCTGACTGTGACTTGAGCCCACTGTGACCCACGCATTCCTTCAGTAATTCCGCTGTTGTTAAGTGAGCCCGCACAACACAAAGTTTAACGTGAGGATAACCGCGGCGCAACACAGTGAGTTTCAACCTGCGGCAGAGGTCTCTTTTCCCGTACTCATCAGCGCAGTTGACACAACAAGAAGACACCTCTGCTGGCAGGGAAGTTCAAGTTCTACAATCATTTGTGAAAGTTTCAAGTAAGTAGTAACTCTCATGCTGCATATGTCAATAAAAATAACGCCTGAATCCCTTATACATGTACTTGAAGTATTCATGTGCAAATTTTGATAAATTTTGTGAAACTGTGTTTCATAATGTTGACTGATTTACAGTCAACAGGGTCTGGAAGGGGCTTCGCGTAATCCGTGAGTTGATGCCAAAAAAACCGTGAATCGGGAAAACTGAAGAAATACAGCTGTGATTCGTGAATAATATATTACCGGTAACCGTGACGCGTGATCCTTTAAAGTTTTAGTGCGTGAATCAAGATTTCTGCCTTTATAATGTCGTGAACATCAGTCAACCCTTCACGAATACATGTAATTTGTCTGTCAAGATGGTTCGAAAAAGGTCTTCTGTCATTGTCATGTACTGACATAATCTACCATTGCTGTGTTTCGTACTTGACCTCTCTTGACTCATTTGTAGTTGACATGAACTGAGATGAGGGACGCGTTGAAAGACGACATGTTGTAATCATCTGTCGTCCAAGTTACTGCCAATCAGAGCTTGGTTCGTTAGAAAATGAAAAGCTGCCTGTCAAATTTGTAACATGTGTTCACGTCCGGGTCGCCTGGACGTTTTCACATGCGAATTGTTGCAATGGCGAGCGCCCAAGTAATCGTACCGTCTAAACTAACTCGAACTTTATGACAGGTCGTTAACATCATAAAAAAATCAACGACCACGGAAGTTTTGAAGTTACAAAACAAAATGTGAAAGAGAAGAATTATAGAGTTAGGATATAACAACAATGAACTTCATTTGTACTTTATCAAAGTCAAACAAAGAGCGAAGAATCGTCGGGTTATGGATTCCTGGAATCGTTGATTTCATCACCAACTTTTTGTTGCCTTCCCATCTCAGGGTCAACTGATACGACCCAGGGGCGGATCCAGAAATTCCTGAAAGAGAGGGCCGAAGAAATTGCGGCGAGAGCACTAAAGGAATTCGGAATGTCGAAAGCAAAGTTCAAAACTGGCACGCAGATTTGAATACTCTGTTCAAATTTCAAAACAACTGGTCGCGCATGACATACATGTCATGATGTGGCTTGACTGTATTCATTTGGTTGTTCCTTGGAGTGTGTGATGAGTAGATAACTAGCCCTCAATTTTTCTTACATTATACATTGGTTTAGACCCCACCTTCAGGATAAAAATCCCACAATCAAATTCCATTGTATTGCTTTAAGGGTCCCCTCTTCAATGTTCTGCTTCCATTCTTGGGTGTCCCATTCCCTTCCAATGAATATATGACCTTTCTTTATGAAACCCCTGCAAAATGTGACAAAAACGTTGATAAAAAATGATGCTTGGTAAGTGATTGACACATTAACTTACCAAAACCAGCCGCATATGGGAAAAAGGTCAAATGCTACAGCATAGTTAACCTATTGACCCGTGGGAGTGAGACTTAATGCCAGACGATTTTACTCGTCAATTTCAGACTGGTGGTTCAGGAGTCAGTGGGTTCACAAAATCAGTCAGAAAAAATTGCTTGCAGAAAAATTCTCCATGAACAAACCCAGAGAGACTACTTAACACCAAGAGCCCCAAGTAGGAGTCTCCATGCCCTTTAATTTCTTGAGTCCCTTCCCGGAGATTGCGAAGATTTATTTTTAGAATACTTCCCAGGGGAGATACCACATTCCCACAGCTGAAGGAGCCAATCAAAACAGATCATATCCAAATAGGAAGTTTTTGAAAAATAAAATAAAAGGTTGACTTCAGTGCCTTCACTGTAGTGTGGAGGATGGACGCTCCAGCCAATTTCAGTTCTGACTATAGGAATACAACCTCGCCAATTAAACACCATTTCTCTGTTCCACCTATCACAATGTTTTACATGTATATGACCTTCTGTTGGTCATGAAATACTACGGTAATCTTTCTTCCAAGCATTCCTTCATCCCCTACAGCTGTCTGTAACAAATTTTATGACATGAGAGGGCAATGTACACGTAGGAGAGGAAGTGCAATTTAAGATAATCATTTATTTATTCTTTTTTTTTTTTCGGAAAATTACGGATTGAAATACACAATTAATTTTATTAATAATTCAATCTTTTGGATAAACTTACCAATAACACTTTGCACCATCCCTAAAGTAATAAAGGAAACTTCCGAGAGATGGATCATATAATTCTTCTCTTGTTTCTCCATCCTTATGTGAGATTAGTTCCCCTTTATACTCAGGAAGAAAAATCTCCTTTCATGAATGGTTTTGTGGTAAATAAGCCTCTTCCTAACATATCAAATCAAATTGGTCAAATTGAATGCAAAATAATATTGCAGTACTTAAGGAGCGCAAAGCACATAAGAAGTTTGATTGGAGTGCACAAAAGGTGAACAAGAGTTGCTAGAGGAATTAGCTTCTTGTCAGTGCTCTATAAAGTTGTAAAGTGCAGGCCACAGATGGTTTTTAATGACATGATGAGACGGTCATATTGGTGCACAAAACAATAGCAAATTATGGCTCACTGATGTTCTGCATTATAATAGAGTCAAATTCCCAAACGCCTTTTTTCCCTATCGTTCTGTGAACCAACATGGCTGCTGTGACGTCAGGTGAAAACCATCTATATCATATCCTGATGAACAATCAGTAAAAGCATTAAATTAAATTCAATTCTCTTATAACATGCTTTCACACAGACTTATCAAGGTAAAACATATCATGTAATGACAAATATTAAGGTGCAATGTGTTTACACCATGCAACAGATTACCTAATCTACAATTCAAACACTGAGCCGTTGGCGTATAATTAAGCAGGTATACATTAGAAACAAAATAAAATTAATAACAATTATATGAGAAACAGCAAGTTGAAGTGACAATAGTTATGCAATAGGTCATGATCACATAACAATTGAGACTATTTACAACAAAATAACAAATAAATAAGAGCTGGACAAGTAACAATAATATTCATTTACAAGCAATAGAGCGATTTTCAATTGAGTGTCGTAAAACCAAACCCAAAGTAATTACTTTAGCCAATCAGAAAGGACGGAGACAATCTGGTAAACCAATCAAGAATTGGAGTAATTACACGTAACCGACACAAAGCGCGGGAAAATGTCCACGCGCGAGCCACGATTGGTTTTGGTTTCACTTCTGATTGGTTGAAAAAGTGGCGCGAGAACTTTGAACCAATCACTGAGTGAAGTAATGCAAAACCAAAGTAATTATCTAATTACTTTCGACACTCAATTGAAAACCACTCTAACATGTGAAAAGGTCTAATTAGTTGCCGTGGTTAATGCGATTTTTGGAGTGGAGTTCATGCCTTTTGTTAAGGCCGTGCGGATTAGGCGTAAATAATAACTATTGTGTCATCCAATAGGCTTCTCTGTAGTAGTAACAGGCCTAAATTGAAAAACACCAGAAAACAGTAAACTTACTGATCATGTTTCAATTGGTGTTAGCTAATAAATATAGCACACGAACGCTCTTTTGCTTCTTTTTTTTTGTTGTCTTATTTAGGTTTTGTTCCTTTCCAGTTAAGCGCCGATCAACTGGAAACTTCAACATCCCCTCCCCCCTTTTTCCGGGCAAACCACGGGCATTTAAAGTTTTGAAGATTGGACTGTTCAAATTCCCGCCCCCTTGGACCAAAGTAGTGTCCAAATGCCCTACCCTGTCGTCAGATTTGTCTGTCTGTCCCCAACTTTTGAAGACATTTTTTGTTAAGTTTCGATTTGATCGGCGCATTATAAATAATAATTATTGCCAGTTTGTATTACTTACCGAAGTTTTTCGGATACGAGGCGCACTCGGTTATAAGACGCACCTTTAACTTTCAAAATTGATGGCATTTACGTCACAAACTGAAAATCTCATCAAAATACTCGGTTCTAAGCCGCAATTTGGTTCAACTCATCGCTAGTTATGCTGTCTCAACTGAAGGTTGTAGTGTAGGTCAAGAACAGTGGCAAAATTCGCGACGAACGTTGGTGCGAGGCCACCATTTTGGAATCGCAGTAAGGGGAAGACTGGGACGAGTTTAACATACAAGATGGCAGCAAAGGATCAAACCTGGGAAAGAAGTTTCCGGTTCTCATCGTTGACAAATGCTTCCCCAAGAACCATCCATTGAACAAGATCTTCAATTGGCACACACTGAAACTGAGCTAATCTTGCATGCCAAACATGAAAACAATAATTGGATCCCACAACAAAAGAGTTCTTTCAGCATACACCACCCAAACACCTGGAGAACAGCATGACACATGTAACTGCGAAAGAAAACCAGAATGTCCGCTTGATGGTAAA
>NC_090879.1:93013-95513 GCF_036669935.1 Montipora foliosa
CGCTATGGACATTGATTTTGGATGTCGCGTTTATGTGGGGCTTGTCACAACTGCGAAAAATGGTCAAATGAGCAATATCGGGGACGAGGTCCTGAAATCTATCATCGCTACGGTGGATCGCTACGGGTGAATCCGCTAGCCGGAATCTTTCAGAAACATATTTTTTGTTTCGGTAGGTAGCGTGCAGTGATTACCCGACCTTTAAACCCATCCGACCCTCGGTTTCAAAGGAATCTTTCATACTTCCTGAAACTACTTTTTTAAACTTATCAGGGCGGTTGGCCTATCCATTTTTTTAAGCACACTGGACAATTTGTTTGCGTGGGGCCATTGTGCTGGCGCCGGATATTTTTGTGTTGTGATACTTTTGTTTGTTGTTTTGTTTGGTTTTTGTTTGTTGTATTTAAACGCTTATCTACTAGTTTTAATAAAAAAAAACTTTAAAATGGCTTTGTAAATTATCGGCTTGGGCTATCCAGTTGTTTTTAAGTCACGCTAGACCATTTTTTTTGCCTGGGTCATTTGTGCTTGCGCCGGAATCTGCTTTCTTGTCTTGTGTGTGTGGTGTGGGTGGGTGTATCTACTAGTGTTGTACGTAAACCAATTTGTTTGTACCAATTTATGCTGATATATGTCCTCAGTCTTTTATTAAATGGTAATAAAAGGAAAAAAAAAAAGATTTTGGTTTGTCTGGCCAATACACCCACAATATGGGTTTGATGGGTAACAGGGTATTGGGGAAAATGTGGCCTGAATTTATTTGATTTATTTCTGAGGGTTAAGGGGCGGCTCTACACAGGCTAAGATCAAAAGCGGGGGAAAGATTCTTTGTAAGAAAAAAATTACATGATTCTCTGTATACACTAATGCACTCAGTCATTCATTCACACGTTCTTTTATTTATCATTGATTTATTAGTTCATTCACTCACTACTCTTTCGTCCGTTAATCCTTTTTGCCTGCTTTCTCTCTTTTTCTTTCTTTCCTTCATTCTTCTTTTATTGCAAATTTGTCTCCTTGCGCATGCTAAGGAGTAACAGTAACAAAGCATTTGTCCGATTATATCGATAGAATCGTCTTAAGAACGATTACTTTACGTGAAATGCAATAAACATCTGATTAGGTTATACTACAAAATTGCGAGTTAAAACTAACTATAATCTAAAAAAAACATGGAAATAAATAGTATGAGGAACACTGAAATCAGCTCTTGAGCGAGTTTGTTTACTTTAAAGATAAATGGACTCTTTCTAGGAAACTTTTACAACCAGAGGACCGGTACGGTCTTCCGCCTTTTTCTCCAGTTCAGTAAAGGGAAACTCTGCGCCAATCATGTCACCTTCCTTCATCAACTCGCTATCCAGGGTCACAGCGTCATCATAGTTTCCAAAGATCACAATCTGTAAGATAAAGACATCATTATTGTCAGGAAGAAGTAACGCCAAGCGTAGGTATACAGCAGTTTCAATTAGGTAACGACCTAACTTTATAACAATTATTGATTTATTACTAACTTCTGAGAACTCAAATTCATTAAATACTTTATCTTTGTAAAAGAAAATGAAAGAATCAGTGCACTCACTCACCTTACAGCAACTCGCACGGGTGAGACTGCTGATCGCAATTGTACGTACATTTTGCACTTTGGAGGTGCTATGAACATTAGCATCCTCCATAGTTTTCCATCGGAATTAAAATCTGTACGTGTGAGTGGAACGCTCTGACTTAATGTCATCTTCTCGGCTACTCGCTCCTTAAACCCATCTATTGTCCAACGAAAACTGGCAATTGACACACCCGTTCGCAATTCCAGGGTATTCTTATCCGGTAAATGGTAAAAAGAATAAATAATAAATGATAACTTAGAGGATTGCTGTGGAATATTTCTTTTCACCTCTGACAACAATATTTGAGTTACAGGCCTAGGTCATCCAAGTTGTTTGATTGTGTTTTTTGTTTTGATTTGGTGCAATAATTCTTTTGATCACATACCCCTCGTAAAACTACTTGCTGTAGTTTTTCCCGCTCTTCCTTGAGAAGTCGTATATGATTCTGAGCTTGCTCTTCCTCGTGTGTCTTCATAACTTCACTGTCACCCCAAAAGTGGCACCCCGGGATCTCGCAAGACCTCATCCTTTGTTCGCATGCACTCAGGTGCAGTTGTAATTCTTTCCTAGGAGTTAATGAGGTATTAAGTCATTCGAGATTATCGAACATTTCATTAAAAAAAAAACACATTCAGGATCCAATGAAGGCCTTAAGCTATCGGTTTTTTTTTTATTGGATAAGAAGTAACTTGCTTTCTGATTAAAGGCAGTCATAAACTGAACAATAACATTGCAGCTGCTCGTTCTCAATCCATGTTTAGTGGGATCACCGATCGAAAGGTAGTTGGGAAATAACAGTTTTTAGATTTCATACCTCTTCACGCGTATTTGCATTTGAAAGGGCACGTGGTTTTTCCTTCTGGGCAGCACTGCTCTAGATGTCATCTTCGTCC
>NC_090879.1:100513-123013 GCF_036669935.1 Montipora foliosa
TTGACATCAGCATAGTAACGTACCGAGTTCAGAATGAGCGAAAGAATTAACTCACACCCTCATTCAAGTTATTACTGTTAACGAATTTTGGCTTTTTATTTTTGCTTAGATACCACGCGACTAATTCTGAGTCGCTTGGTAAATTATAAACTGCAAAAAACTTTGTAAAACTTGTAAAAAACAGCACGAGGGCTCTGGTATGTTTAATACGCAAGTGTTGACTTCCAATTTTTCACACTTCCACAGAATTATTGTTTCCGGAAATCTCATGAGCATGCTAATAAAGCGCGAAAAGCAATCACCTTAGTCGATTGCACTGTTAAAAGCAAAGGCTCGACGTCTTATTTATATGACCCAAAATATTGATCATTGTTCTATTAACACAGCTATCATAATAGTAACGTTACGAAGTGTAAAAATACAAAAAGCGAAGACAATTATTTCAGTTTCCTTTTTCTTAATTACTTCATTTCGACTTCGATTACACGTCTTTTGCACAGCTAACATCTGAAACACAGTTCTGAAGAGTAAACTATCCAAATAAGAGGTCTGACTCTCTCGAGGGCGAAAAATTCTGCACACTCCTTAATTGTGGTCTGAGGTATGATTATGGTAGTGTTGGAGTACTAGGACACTGTAAACTGAACTTAACAATTAACGAAAATCAGGTCAAACGTTAGTTTTTGAGGAGAGGGGAAACCAGAGTACCCAAAGAAAACGCTTCGGTGCAGAGTTGAGAACCAACAAACTCAATCCACACATGGCGCCGAATCTGGGAATCGAAACCGGGCCACATTGGTGGGGGGCGAGTGCTCTCACCACTACGCCATCCCTGCACCCCTAATAGCATCCTCTTAATAAAATCTGATGACAGTGATAATGAGCTCGCGCAGGAAAAAATTTGAAATAGCAAAGAACCTTTGGTTTTCTGGTCAAGGTTACTTTAATTTGATAAGCATGATCTTCCAACTATTTTGCTGAACAAGTTGACATTGTGACAATTTTTAGAATTGGGTTTAAACTTTTTTTCCTCAGCTCATCTGGAAAATTGCTGTATGTGACCTTTGTCTTTTGTGACGAAGTGTAAAAATTTAGTAGAAGTATCATTTTAGAATTTAAAGTGAAAACGTTATAGTGACCATTATGAAAACATTTTAATAGAAACGGTAATGATCGTTTTTGGAAGAGACAATTTTCGTCCAACTGGTAGTGGCGTAAAGAAATGTTCGGCATTGTATTTTTCGCTCCTCGATTGATCGCTGAATGAAATATTTTATTGGAGCCTTACGTTATATTAAAAGCTCTTTTCTTTTTAAGTTTTGGCCCAAAAGTGCTTCAGAAACGGGTTGTCGGCATAGCTTTAAAATGCTGTATACTTTTGGCATAACAGAATGCAAATTAGGTTTTGACACCTTCAGTGCAATCCAACCCGGCCAAATATTCGCGACATGTCCCCTTGCTGTCATATACAGGGTGGTGAAAACCGCAAGTGCTTCGTAAATCCTGGTTAACCCAGATAAATTTGGATTAAATATATTCTTCTCTGTATATCTCATTTTCCGACCTTTAAAGTTTTTTTTTTTTTAATTAGTTTTTGGCTCTATATCCATTTTGCAGGGAAATTTGCCGACCGAAAAAGAGTTGCTATATTGCGGAGCAATAAACTGTGACCGACAACCTAACATCCTTTTTTATGAGCAACATGCACAAATTTACAGCAAGAGGAATTCTCTGCTATAGATTAAAAACCGCAGCCAGCTTAACTGCTGAAAACACCGCCGAATGCTAACAAAATTGGCATGGTATTCAGTAGTTACTCCCCCCAGCCAGAAGGGTTTAACTTTATTGACAATCACAAGCACATAACAAATTACCATGTGCGACGACGAAACATCACTTAAGGGGAAAAAGGTTATTTCATAAATGCAATAATCTTTGCAAGTTAAAATCATCATAAGTCAAGATAATTACAGCGGATTTAATACATATACACAAAGGCTTGACGTTTTTAAAGTTTAAATTTTAATCTTAATGATCAGCAACTGTTTTCATGATTACCCCAGTTTCCTTAGTCCCTTCCCCTCCCCCCCCCCCCCCCATTCTAATAGGAACCCGATTAAAACAAAAAAAAACCTTCGAGGGAAACTTGGGATTTGGTCGAATAGTCTACAGTAACCTTGCTTTAACATCTATGGACTGTGGTGTCTGTTGATGATATCCCTTGCTTGAATGTACATCGAGATTCCATGGTTTCCATCATGACTATGGGGATCTACCAATCTTTGTAGCTCAACTAAACATTCGCCGGAAAGCGATACCGCATTGACTGGGACCACTACCTCGTTTCTCTCTGGTAATATGGCGTCGGCTATTTCTGGTTCAGAGACCCCATAATTTTCGGCAACTATGTTTTCCTCGAAGAAATCTCTGACTGCACTGTGGTTGGAACCAAACATCCGTAACATGCCAAGAATGTAGAGCTGGTTAGGGGTTTTCTGGTTCTCTGTGGATAATTTGTGGTTGTTCCAAGATGCTTTAAAATTCCTCAAACTGTTATTTATTCTTGGAATGAATACAAGGTGCAGTGCAGCAAGGTCTATTTCGCTAGTAGCATCAAGAAGAGCTTGGTTTTCTAAAAAATAAAAAAGACGCCTAAAGTATTCTGTGACCATTTTTCGCATATCTCTCCAAAGTCTCTCTATCCGCTGGTTGTGCACGGAACTTCCTTGTAAAACGCTACCTCGACCCTCTCCTCTTCTCTGCAACATCAGCCGCTTAACCTCCCCGTTTTCTACACCTTTATCGATCCGTATCCTTGACGGCCAACAAAACTCTTCCGTTGCAGAAACGAAAAGACTTGCCACAGTCGCTGCTCTGTTGTTATCTGAACATTTAAGGTAGACAACCAGCCTCGAATAGCCATCGATACCTCCGTGAACAACCAAACGCCACCTGTAAAATGACAGTATTGTGATGGTTATGACTTTTACAACTTACCAGCGCCTGAACCGTAGATTTAATCGGTGGCTTTGTACACTTACATTTTCTCGCAAAGAAGTCAGTTAAAAAAATTGGTAGACGTTGCGCTGGGCGCTGCGTGATAGGATGGGTTTCCCGTGCTGCCAGAAAAAGTAACTTAACTTACATTACCTTACCTTATCAGTTTGTGGTTGCCATCTAAATGCCAAAGACTGTTCGGGGCTGAAGATGGAAGGGTTTAAAAACTTCTGATCAGTTTATGCGTAAAAAATTGATAGGGATATTTAAAGAATCGGGGACAATCGTTATGATAAGCTTCCTACTCGGAGAAAAAAAGTTCTCCGAGTAGATTAGAAAACCATCAAACCCAAATTAGACGCCAAGTCGTGCACATACTGGTGAAAGACGAAAGCTGTGCCTATAAAGCGCTCAAGCGGCCCTAAATTGGGTTGCACCTAAAATGTCACCACTAAAAATATTGACATGAATAGCATGGGTTATCAATGTTGCATTTTAGGAATAACGGGGTTGAGAATAAATATTCCATTGATAGATTTTACTTAAATAAGACTGCGGCTACCTGGAACGGAATAAGTCACCCTGGGCGTAAGGTTGCGCCACCTCAAGTTTGCACCAACTGGGTCCACGGAAATGAGCGCGTCGGATATATCAGACCGTGATGCATACAAATTTCTAGCTGCTAATTCCCCTTCGATCATGATTATTCCTGCATCCATTGATCTGCTCTTTATTTCTTCGACAACTTCCCGCAATTCAGCCGAAGTCAAAGTCCTTCTTCCCCGCTGGTGCTGCCTTCCCATACTAAAGTAAACCCTCCTACGCCAAATAGTAGAAATCGACACACCTAGAGATAAACGAATACAATTATAATATCATTTTGTTTATCAAATAATTCTGCACAGGATAAAGATGTCAAGTCCTTCTTGTTCTAGGGACTTGACTAGGTTTAGTGATGTGGTACCGTTATGACGCCTAAGAATGATAAAACATGACGAAAACCAGGAATAAAATTAGTCACGATAATTTTTTTTCTCCAAATTTTCACAGAAACTTTGACGTTTTCCCTGTTTTTGAAGTGTTCAAAAACACTTCAAAAACTTCAATTAAAAAAAAAAAACTTCATTTCAAAACGTTTGGACCGTTAAGCACAGCTTCACTTCAGTCTGCGCGACGTTGATTTCATTTTGACACCCGCCTGGGTTTTGAGAATCTTGACAATTTGTCACGAATATCGTGGCCGGTATCGACAGAAAACGCCTACCAACTTGGTAACTTGTATACAAATTGATAGAGCACAAGCAAACTTGAAAAAAATCAACGCAAAGTTAATTAATGGCACCCGAACATAATGAGAGGCGTACAAACCTTAAAACTTGCATACAAATCATTTAATGACGAACACTGATACACGGACATAAAAAAAAAAAGTAATAGGCAAAGCTTACAAACTTAAAGGGAAGCTAACAAATACAATAAACTGCTCGAAAACGTAAGAAAATGACTAATACTTTCATAATATTGAAACAAAGTGTATTTCTTTCAGTTTTTAGGGCTGTAACCATTTGAAAAGGTATTGAACTTGCTTATATTGTTAAGGGAGAAACAATTTTCGTATATTTGTTTCAAGTTTATTAAAGTATCACCCATTTTATTAAGTAAACGAGAGGCTTCTCGTGTCGGACAGTATTCTGCTAAGTTTGTAGGCTCTGCCTTTTACACAACTTGAATGCATGTTGTCAAGTTTGCACACGTTTCATGTCTTACAAGTACATACTATGCTCATTAGTCATTAGTGCACTGCATGGATTACCGAGAGCTTTTGCGATATCCATCCACGACAAAGCGTATGCGCGCATAACTTCCAGTTGTTCCTTGGTGATTATATATGAAGGTCTGCCAACGCTCCTCGTGGCTGATAATGGTGCCCTGTAGCAGAGGTGTTCCGCTAGGAAAGGAATTAAACAACTGTATTGTTCAATCATCCGACCAAGTATGCCTTCCAAACTAAGAAGGTTTGTTACCAGCATCTGTAACGTTGGTTCTGAACAAGGCCTTGATGTTTCTAAAGTCCAGTGGATTCGCCTGAGATGTTGTATGGCTGCTTCCAGTTTGATTTTAAGCCCCGACAAGCGTTCATTACTTACATTCGGGTCCTCTATGGAATTTTTGGCGAGAAAGTAGAGATCGTGTACCTCGTTGACAAATACTTCAACTGTTTGGGGGTCAAGCGCGACATCTGAAAAACAATTTTTTTTTGTATCGAAGTTAAAAATGACATGGCTACCATGAGCTAGGGGTTCTATTTATATTTTGGGTTACCTGTGTCGGCTTGCGAGAAAACAATTAGCAACACAATAATCGCGGACACGGACCCTTCCATAAAAGGCATCTGAATAAGATTAAGTGAAAGTTTCTTTTCCTATTTCGTCTAATGGTTTCTTTCTATAGCTTTAAACCTGTAAACGGGCTATAACAGCAGCTTTGGATCGCGCTTTAGGTGACCTTTGATGCGATACCATATGGTTTCATTGTATTTGATTGGTTTTGTAGTTTCCTCTTCAGCACATGACGTGGGTCTTTTGTCCTTTATGCTATTTGATACCGGAAACCTCTGCCAGGTTGCACTGAGGATTTTTTTGTGAGATGTCCGAAGAATTATTTAGTAGCTTAAGTTCAACCATGTCTTCTGTTTTGCAATCGATTGATCTCGAACAGGAAAGGTTAACAAGTCGACCAAATGCTGTTGGTCCTTTGTTCAACAGCTCGTCCCCAGAAACGACGAGCCGAATTACAACCAGGAATGCGGGTGCCAAGCCCACAAGGACATTTGTGTGGCTTGGCCAAAACGTAACAAATGTGGATTTATCGTCATTAGATGGTAAACGCGTTAAGTTTTCAAAAGGGATGGCTTCGGACGCAATTTTAACGTTGCTGAAGAGAGAAATACCGCAGATCGGGTCAACCAGGTAAGCTTAGCCTACATTTAATTGAGAAAAAGGTTACCGACTTGATGCTTTGGTGTTAGAAGATTCGTTCCAATATTATGAAGGAAAGCTTTAATGTAACATGCGCAAAGCAGCAAAGTGAAAAATATCATATCAAAATTAAAAAGTATTCGTTTTTTAATTTTGTTTTCCAGAACACGTTGTCGTTTTTAATCTCCCGAGTAGTGAAACAATACATCAATTCAGAAATGATCGACATTTTTGGCAGACATTGCTCTGCTATGATGAGAGTTTCAAGTTAACACTTCATTGTTATGTTTCGTAATCCTTGTGGCTGTTCTTAGGGGGGATTGAATAATTCCAATTTAACAACTTGAGTTGTAATAAAAAGGTGGGCTATTTTCTTAAATGGAAAATCCTCAAGTAGGAGAAATCTCGTTTTCCCACTAACGATAGGAATCTTTTATGATCAAATTCCAACAGAAAGGAGGGGAGTGGCAAACATGGTCTTTGACTCGTCAGCCCGACGTTCTCTCGGACCTTGAACACAAGAAAACCCCTCTTGCGCCTAGAATAAAGAGCCCGAGTAAGCGTCTAAAATATAGCGCAGAGCCCGCTTCACCATAAATGCTTTTAAACGTGCGGTTTCAGGTCGTTTCAGGGGCCGTTATCGACCTGGAATGTTACTCGCTCTTTGTAATATTCCTTAAACAGGTCTATCGAAATGCGGGCTGCATGTGCAGCACTATTACTTTTTCCTTCCTTAACCAATGATAATGAAACCCCAAAGAGTTGATACCAAAGTAGTGTCAACACTAGTGTTACACTGTGTTTCTCTCAAGCGTGACAGCAACCAATTGCTCTGAATGGCGTTGTCGCTGGCGTAGCCATCATCTTTGCTAAAACAACCTCATATTCGCTAAGTTGTATTTCCTGCCGCTAAATTCCATTCGCTGGCGCAAATTTCTGTTCGTTGTCACCAATACGAATTCGGGAATATAGCCTGAATTTTCAGCCGCCTCCTCCGCCCTCTGGCTGGAGAGTTTTAGCAACTACAATGCAATTACGACGTCTAGAGGATGTCCCAAAATGGCAAGAAAATATTAACCAACACTTTCGTTCCCAGGCCATCCCGGTATCACAGCCCGAAGTTATTGCTGGGCAGTCGTCAGCTTCACTGTTGGTTTTCCGTGTTTTAAATGAAGTTGAGCCACTTAGGGAAGTACTTCCCCACTTCCCTAAGTGGCTCAACTTCATTTAAAACACGGAAAACCAACAGTGAAGCTGAAAAAAGTAGAAAAAGCGTAACAACTGTTTTACATGATTGCCGGGTGGGAACAGATACCTGCTTGATTAGAGTGAAGATATAGTTGACGTCATATTGTCATTGATGTGCCAGAGCCTCACTGGCTGTCAAAACAGAGGGTCTTTTGTTCCTGTGGTTGGCCCATTTGAATAACAAAAGCAATGTTTGTAAACAGATGTTATCCCTATAGGTTTGATTTATACATCTCATGTATTCATTTTGACAGCACAATCAGCTTCTATAAGTCAAAGAGTGCAGGGAATCATGCCCTCTTCTATGTTGGCTCCTCTCTATCTGGGAATGAGATAGTTTCAAACTACAAATACAGTACAACCAGAGTTTTCTTAGCAAGAGGACAGGAACCTCCTGAGAATGATGATGTCATTGAAGAACCTGTTACTGTGGTCAGCTCAAATGTCCATCAAATCAGAGCTACTGGTATGTAATTTTCCAGCTTGTGCAAAGAGGCAGACGTTATAACAGATATAAGCAGAGGTTGCTTATCATGCATTAGATTACAGAAGTGAAAGGGTCCAGCAGGGTGTCGGTTGTTTAATTTCACACTTAATAATAATAATAATTAGTAATAATAATAATAATAATAATAATAATAATAATAATAATAATAATAATAATAATAATAATAATAATAATAATAATCACTATATTTAAGTCTCAAGGTTATTTAGCAGAGCACAAGTGCTCTACTGATTGGGGAGAGTACAAACCAAATCAAATGTTGGATTTTTGAGGACAGGGGAAAACCAGAGTACACAGGGAGAAACCTCTCACAGCAGCGTACAGAACCAAGAAACTCAATCCACATATGGCAGCGAACCTGATAACTGAACCTGGGCGGGATTCATGGAAGGCACCACTGCACCAGCCCTGCTCTCGTTAAGGGCTTTCATACTACATGTACAAAAGAGTTAAAGAAATAATATAAACCTGCATAAAGTGAAACAGTTGAAACATCGCTGAAAAATGGCTAAACCTTCCATACGATAATTCCAGGTAAATTGAGATAACCACATTATTCTAATAAGGGCTACAAAAGAGAGCTTCCTAACCCCAACTGGGATCCTACCCAGAGTGGAACTTCCGATAAAGGTGTTTCAGACTACTGAAACATGTTGACATTGTACCTTCATCTTTGTTTTGTAGATCGTTTGATTACTGATGACAGCAAAAAATGCATCAAAGGTATTTAATATATGTATGCACTATGCCCCCTGAATAAAGCTAAAACTTGGCTATCAATGCCACAACCTGTTTGCGAGGTAAAATACACTGACAACAGCAATGGGGGAAAATTGGGCCTTGTCCAACAAAGCCGTTGCAAAGGCGAGGGCAAGAAATTGCCAATACTCATGATACTTAATAGGATAATGGTTACTTTTAAAGTAAATGTGTAAACTGCAACAGCATTGGCTATTTTTTCATTAAAAACAATGCCAAAGCCGAGCAATAATACAAAATGCCAATAGTTGTTATACCCAAGGAGGTGATTGGGGTGCTGTTGGGCAAAATTTTGCAACAACCAAGGTACAACTCAAACGCAATCTGTTTCCAAAACTGTTTGTACGCCATGTACGCACCATGCAAGTGTGATCAATTCAAATCTTGGATGAGGGGCAGCATAATTCAACATTGGCTGGATTGGCTGACCCAGATGTCTTGACCCAATCTCCTCTCGGTTAAGACAACACAAGATTGCTGCGAGGAAAAGTCATAACAATTTTCATTCAAGAAGCAAATAAATTCCTATATTACCTAGTGTTACGATTCACATATGAACTGAAAATGAGGGTTTCTTGAGATTAGTGTTGATTCAATCCTTAACGCTACAACTGTAATGGTCAGAGTTCATGTATGCACCTCTCTCATGAGTTTAATTTTGGTCCCATCTAGGGCATTTTGGACCACAGTATCATGAGGCAGGCACAACAGGTACTGACATACTGGATTGTAAATTGGTTAAGTCAATATCAGTGGAGTTGAATGTTTATCTGTAAATGCCAAAAGCCTAGTAAAAACAAAATTCTACCTAAAGCGACTGTCAGTGTTGGAGGCAGACTAAGTTAAAAAAAATCAATGGCTATTTACAACCATTATGAAGTAATAACAAACCGAAACACATGACCTTGAAGCATTTAATGTAATACAACTCTCCTTGGAATAAAGCAGGGGATTTTTGGACACCAATTTTGTGGCCAAATATGGACAAAGTGAAGCTGCATATGTGCAGGAAAATGCGAGCTTTGTTAGATATAAGTAATGAAATTTTTAAATTTAAAAAACCCAAGCCCTGAACCAGAGTCAAACGTTTCAAGGTCATGAGCTTCTCATAATATAATAAGCGGGTATTGTAGATATCTCTTACATTTTGTTTTTATTGGTTTAATTTTGCAGTTGGTTTAATCACAGTGGACAACTGTGATGATGGGCTATATTACCCAGGTAATTCCATAAAAGGGCTTTTCTCTATCTTTCAATGAGTTTAATTAGTTACTTATTTTAGTATCTAAACGTAATCACCACATGCAAAATAACATATTTCATTTTCTTTAGGATTGTTGCATACATCACAAATGCAGCCAATAAATGCAGCAATGAGACATGCAAACGTAACTGGTTTACCCTTTGTTGGCATATCCTTTGAATGTGTAAGTCAAGTGTGATTTCGTTTAAAGGTAAACTCACTTTATAATCAGGCTGAGATTTTGTTAAAATCCATGCCTTGTACCAACCCAACCACCCAATTTGAATGGGTGTTTTTGTGATCACTGGGAGAGAGGGGCTTGGGAATAGGGATTTTAAACCCAGTATTTTTTAAATTGTTAGTTAAGAAAGACTTCAAATTCCTAGTTCTCCAATAATTTTGTTTGATAATTACCAAGGCACATTTCTTTAATAACCTATAATAAACATGCTTGTAGAATTATACTTATTTATCACTAACTGTTACATTTGATGAATTTTGACTCCACTATTCAATCAGACACAACACGACTAAGTCAATCACAACACAACTGTGTAGATACATGGGCATGTAGGACAGCAAGCGCCACAAGCCGGTTTATTTTGCTTACCTTATGCATACAAACTCCGCTCTAGCATAACAATGCGTAAGCATACTTAATGGTACTGACCTCCTAAAAGCTTGTTAAAGGAAAAGTACACTGGGCACCTGCCGGATACGAAAACCCAAAACCCTTCGGGAATGAGGGAACGTATTCTCCAAACCCTATGCAAGTGCCACTACCCTATGGAGGCTAAGGGGAAAATTTAACAAAAAAGTAGGTGAAGAAAGCTGAACCTAGACTGATTCAAATCCCTAACGGATCACTATTTGTACAACAAATTACCCATAATCCCCACCAGACAACCAGACCCAGTGCTCTGGTCTGTGCCGTCAAAATATCTATTTCTGCCAATTTCGCAGCCTACAACTGTCAGAAATAGCATTTTAAGCTGTCAAAATCTATGTACTCTGCCATTAATCAGTCAAAAACTATAATATACCCTTCCATTTACCATTAATTGACTCCCAGGAGTGAGACTTAACAGATTGTACTCTGTCTAATGCCAGGCATTTGAGGTGTCAATGGCTATATACCCCGAACCCTGATATCTCTTTTCAATAATTATTGTAACTATAATAATCCCGTTTCAGCTTTGTCAGCACATCAATAAGGGGCCACGAATTGGTTTAGTGTTCATCACTAATCAAGCAAGCTTTTTAACTGTAGAGGAAAGTGAGATGTTAAGGTGAGTTTTCAAATGAACCCAGTCTGTTAATTGGCCAAAGATGATAATGTTCTAATTTGATATATGTTATGTGTTAAAATAAAACAATATTTTATTCCATCATTGGAAGTACATCTATACAGACGGCCAAGTCTGTTAGTTTAAACTTGAGGATGTTTGCCATTGCTACTGCGCATTTTTTCGCACATGTCACGCACACGTCATGCATCCGACGCAGACCACGAAAGTAAACACGATGCTAAAGGCGCAAACATTTCCACAAGAATGGAACGTGAAAGCTTGTGGCATCATGGGATAGTTGTGGGCTCTCGTGCGACCGAAGTTTTCTTTCTTAGACTAATATGTATCGTTTTTCAAGGTCTATTTCACCTCAGAAAAAGACATCAGCTGCAAAGGTTAATTTAGTTATATTAGTTATGTTGAATTGAGTATGCATGTTTACCTGATCTAAATTTCCCTAATGTAGCTTTTCTATGGCTTACAGTCGTAAGACAAGATCATCTTAAAGTAACGCAATCTTCAAAAAAGTGCACCTCATGATCTCGAAAAGGAGCACGGTGACCCCCCATTTTTTTTTTTTCTTGCCTTTTTGCCAAAAGTAGATCATTACCTTTCTGCGTGAAAAGTTTAAAAACAATCTGTACGTGGGAACATTTCGGGCACGAACGTCCTTAACTTCATATATTGTTTTTGTTTTAGAGACCTTTGTAACTACTATGTGTCACAAAGAATGGCAAGTGATGCGGATCCTTTAGTTTGGATTTCTAGCAAAGACAGTGTTGAAGGAATGATGGGTAGGGCTGTGAGAATGGCCTTAAGTTTTAAATACATAGTGGATTTTTGTAAAAACACTTGGAAAGTACCAAGTATAATTATTGAAGCTATGAATAATGAAGTGAATTTTGCCAAGACATTTTCTAAAATAGACATGGGGCAATATTACTGCACAGAATTAATGTGGCTACAAGTTCCCTAAATGATAATTTAATCCACACTATTGCTGGAGTCACATTATTTTCCTTTGAAATACCTCACCTTTGTTAACTGTGACAGTAGATCTATACAGTTTTGTTTTAAATCTAAATTTCTTTCATCTGCAGCACTACAAGATTTAGGGGGACAAAGTCTTCGGTTACCCCAGTTGATGATTTGTACCCCTTCACTTCGCAGTTTACGAGTACCAATGACTGTGGAGAAATTTACAGGTACATGTAACAATATACATGTAGTTAACATTAGGTTACAATAATATCAAGGGTATAGAGTTTTAACCTTCGAGCACTTAAGTAATTAATTTAATTGCGAGCCAGGATTTTTAACCTGTAAAATTTCATTTATTATTAACTTACCGTCAAGCTTGAAGGTCCTTATATTATTGCCTTATACTCTATAAAGGTATTGTGCCCTTGAATTGAGATTCCTGCTTTTCAACCCCCAACCCCAGTTCTCTGAATACCCCCCCCCCCCTTCCTTTCTTTGAATATACCAATAATAATTGCAGACAAAAATTTTCATTTCTTAAAGGTGTATTTCCTGCATGTGAGTTTAGTGATGCCATTGAAAAAGCCATGGAAGCAATACAAGTAGTGATGATAAACAGGTGAGATGAATGCACACCTTTGTGACACCATTGAATTAGCCAACAGCTATTTAAAGTGTCCTTTCCAATGATTTCTAAATTAGGGATTCACTAAAATTAATATCTCAACATGAATCACCCTTGAAAGGGGCCACTGCATAACAAAATTATTATTTTAACGTTTAGATGCTTATCATCACAGTTATTAATTAACGTTACCTGAGCAGTATCAAAAGGGAAGCCTGATAAATTACAGGCTTGAATGCGATTTGAACCCTGACCTCTGTGCTACCGGTGCAATATATAATATAGTGCTCTACCAGTTGAGCTATCATGACATTTGGGAGCTGGTCATTTTGTGAGTTCATAGTGAGCCTGCAGACGCTATAGATATTATGAAAGTTAATATACATGTATGAAAGCCATGCATGTAAAACTATGCATTTGAACTGCAGATATAATTAAGTTGAGATGCTGGTCATCGCAGTTATTAATTAATTAACGCTAATTATGATATTTCACGTGTTAACTTTTGTCACATTTTTAAAACTACAATCATGGACAAAAGTGTTGAGAAGGTAGCTTCATTTTAAAAATAATCCCCCTCCCCCTTTATCTATGTTGGATTTTCCAGGGAAATAAATGGTGACTTTCTTACCTGAAGAACCAAACATTGAATATGGGGGAGGGGGGCCACAAGAGCATGGTATTTCCCAAATACTTCAGCTAATAGTTAGAAAAATCGAATTAGGTGTGAAGTGAATTGATCCCCGCAACCTTCCCAACAACATTTGGTAGCAATGACTTTTCAGTATCAGTTGGCAGGATCTTTAAACAATAAAAGAATTGAAGGTTTGCAGAATTCTAATATGGAAGGCAAAATATTAATCAATTTAAGCAATCATTAACATAAAGATAGCATTAACATTCCTTGTGATCTATACACACTTTCCACACCTCCCATCTGTATAGGGGATTGCTGTTGCATTAATCTTACAACTTTAAGTAACTCTTTGGATTTGGAAGCAAGCAATTAATTTGAGAAGTCAGGTACATTAAGTAACTTCTGTCTTACCATTATAGAACAACAAAAGCACAAGAAGTGGCCTTAAAGAAAAAACAGGATGAGGAGTATATCCTATCAGCAAGATGTGATGCCTCAAAGGTAATTAATGTGGTGATTATTCATTAAGATGCACTATGCATAGATTAGTTTTATGTATCTTTCAGTAAATTACACTGTGTTGTTTGTCTGCTCCCTTTCGCTACATATATTAGATTGCCATGCCCATCCATTATTGAACGTGGATATTACACTTTTTGTTATTAATCTGCATTACTAAATTAAGGCTGGTTTCACCATTGTATTAGTTTAGTGTCTTAAAATAATATGTTATTTTTTGATTGAGTCTGCCTTCACTCATTTAGCAGTGCAGAGCAGGAACAAACAAAGTCAGTGAAAGTATCACCACAAGTGAGATTGAGGTAACATTAAATGATTCTCTCAAGTGTTCAATATCAGGAGGAGAACCCCACCCCCTCAAAGATTAAAGACAGCTAAAATTTCACAGTATCGCTCATGTTCAAGTCAGGCACACCATCCCATTATACTCATCACAGCAAAGTCAACAATTTAATGTAACATTGTTTAGCGATACATTGTTTTGCAAATGCCTGCTGTGTTCTTTACAATAATCAGTACATTGCTCATACCTTACAACATAAAATGTTTGCAAGTGGTCCCTGTTAAAAATGTTAATATATTTATTCCATCCAGCAGGTGCAAGAATTACCAGCAGTTAGTTCTCCAAGAGATGATGTGAGTTACAGTGCACTAAAATTAATGTTATGTTTACAGTATGAGCAACAGTGTTGTATAGCAGTTCTAAATAAATTAGGGAGTTTAAGCAAGCAACTTGCAGTTTACACCCTCCATAATATCTAATTTAACTTTCTGTTAAAATGGTGCCTTTGCAGATCAATAAAGTGAGACTTGTGAGAGCAAGAAGAGTGCTTCCAGAAGACACAGAAGGTGTGCTGATTAAGGTCCACACACCCATCGGTTTGTTGGAGAGAAGATTCAGGAGGAATGGGTTCTATCAGGTGATGAAGTGAATACTTAGTGAAGGATAATTTTAACAATATATTAACCACGACCACAGTAATAAGTGAATAACTTTTGCGTCATTTGTAAAATCGCAGCTAAATTTCAACCATAAAATAGTCTCCATAAGCCTCAAACATTGTTGTTGCATCTTGTATTCAAAAAAAGAAAGGGGATTATTAAAAACCTAAGATGAAAAAAAAAGTGCTTTCTTCAGATTAAGGCCACGGTTTCTGAGGCATAATGCATCTACACATACAACCCCGCATTGTATCCTTGTATGAACTGTCATATTTTAACTTGAAATATCCTTAGTTTCTTAATCCTACTATAATTATTACCCAAATGGTCTATTTTACAGGAAGTGTATGACTGGTTGGGCAGTCATAAAGATCTTCCACTGTACTTTGTTATTGGTTGTCAAAAGCAAAGTGGATTGGAGATCTATTATCCCCGAGACAGTGTCCAAGGTGGAGAAGTTCTCAAACTCATAGAAAAGGTACTTAAAAAAATAATGATTTATCATTTCCATTATCAAACAAGAATAATAATATTATTTCCATTATCAAACAAGAATAATATTATTTGTTATTAACAGCCAAGAAATCATAATAATGTTATTTCATTATACTCAGTCTAATAATCATGAATGAGATTATTAATTTTGTTGTTGTTGTTGTTGTTTTCACAGGACGGAGAAGTAAAGAACATAATGACTCATACAGAAGTAAGTGCAAGTGGGGTGGACCATTTCTGTATGGAGGGTATATGGACCTGGGAAAGTCACTGTTTCTGCAAGATTTGTTCTTCGTTTAATTACGGCATTAAATTTAACCACCTTGAGGCAGTGGTGCATGTTTGATCAAAGAAATTGCTAAAGGTATCCTAATTTCTGATTTTTGCCACTCCAATATTCCTACATGTATGGAACTGGTCCATCCCTTAGTGCTTACAGGTGGAGGCTAAACGGTAATAATAATGATAATAATGATCCTAATCCTAATCAGAATCATAATCAATAATAAATATAATAATAATAACAATATTATTGTTATTATTATTATTATTATTAGTAGTAGTAGTAGTAGTAGTAGTAGTAGTATAGGGTAACATACTTAGAAACCATAAAATTCCAAAGCAAGAATTGAAATTATAACAGAATCATAAGTGCATAAGTACATCATTACTGATTAAGTACAATCATGGTTGTGTAGTACACACTGCATAACTATACATTGTAAGTAAAACATACTGGCAGAGCATTTCCTGTTACAATGAATGTGAGAAATATTGTTTCAGGAGTGGTTGATCTGTCTGAGCGAGAAAGGAGTCTGATAGTCTAAGCAATGTGGTAGGGGTGCAGACACAGGAATTGGATTTGGGTTTTGGATGGGGAAAAGCTAGGGCAAAATGAATTGGCATATAGGGCTTTACAGGCAAAGACCAGGTATGAAGTTGATGGACTTGGAGTAAAGTGGCCTTACGGTTGGTAGCATTGGACAATTAGATTCAATTTCTGTTTCTATTAGGTCTGTAAATTATCATGATAAAGTTTGGGAAACCACTTGCATTCCACGTACATCTAGAGAAGTTCAGCCATGGGAGCACACCTGAAACTTTCGGTATCAAGTGTTAGAGGCAGAAGGTGAGTGCATTCACCTGGAGCTTCTGATATCTTATGCTGAGGTGGAAGGTGGGCTCCTCGTCTGTAGCCATTACACACAATGGTTCACACCTGAAACTTTCGGTATCAAGTGTTAGAGGCGGAAGGTGAGTGCATTCACCTGGAGCTTCTGATATCTTATGCTGAGGTGGAAGGTGGGCTCCTCGTCTGTAGCCATTACACACAATGGTTCACACCTGGAACTTTTGGTATCAAGTGTTAGAGGCGGAAGGTGAATGAACTCACCTGGAGCTTCTGATATCTTATACTGAGGTGGAAGGTGGGTTCCTCTGAAGCCATTACACATAATGGGATCACACCTGGAACTTTCAGTATTCAGTGTTAGAGGCGGAAGGTGAATGCACTCACCTGGAGCTTCTGATATTTTATGCTGTGGTGGAAGGTGGGTTCCTCTGCAGCACGTACGCACAATGGGTTCACACCTGGAACTTTTGGTATCAAGTGTTAGAGGTGGAAGGTGAATGCACTCACCTGGAGCTTCTGATATCTTATGCCATGGTGGAAGGTGGGTTCCTCTTCAGCTAGTACACACAATGGGTGCACACCTGGAACTTTTGATATCAAGTGTTAGATGCGGAAGGTGTGCACACACCTGGAGCTTCTGATATCTTGTGCTAAGGTGGAAGGTGGGTTCCCCATTGATAGTCACTACATACAATGGGCTCACACCTGGAACTTTCAGTATCAACTGTTAGAGGCGGAAGGTGTGCACACACCTGGAGCTTCTGATATCTTGTGCTAAGGTGGAAGGTGGGTTCCCCATTGATAGTCACTACATACAATGGGCTCCCACCTGGAACTTTCAGTATCAACTGTTAGAGGCGGGAGGTGTGCACACACCTGGAGCTTCTGATTTGTTGTGCTAAGGTGGAAGGTGGGTTCCCCATTGATAGTCACTACATACAATGGGCTCACACCTGGAACTTTCAGTATCAACTGTTAGAGGCGGAAGGTGTGCACACACCTGGAGCTTCTGATATGTTGTGCTAAGGTGGAAGGTGGGTTCCCTGTCGACAGTCACTACATACAATTGGTTCACCCACCTGGAACTTTGAGTATCAAGTATTAGAGGCCGAAGGTGTGTGCACACTTGGAGCTTCTGATATGTTGTACTGAGGTCAAAGGTGGGTTACCTTCTATCACAAGGATTTATTTCAAGTTTGGTGCTAGAATGCAAATGGTTACCTTTGGTTTATAAAATTAGCTTAATATCCTTAATTTGCCATATTCATTCATTTAAAAGTAACAATTGCTTAAAACAACAACTAATTGTCAATACAATCTCTTTTAGCCAATGATACTTCCCTCCTACTTTGCCTTTTTTTTCAGGTCACATTTTCTGGGACTTTCCCAGAATTGCCTGACCACAATTCAACTGTGGAATCTCCAGGTTGGTTTGCATAATACTTTTGTACAGTTTGTATTGGCAAGTGAAAGATGTTTAAGTAGTCTAGATCTAAAAGTTAAAAAGTTATCATTCAGTTAACTTGTGAATGTCCATCAGGATATTCACAAATGAATGGACATTATTTTTTTGTTGCTTCCTGAGCAACACAATAAAATTATATGCTGCAGTTAATTTAGAAAATGTTCAAAATGTGAAAATTTCACAACTCCAAGTGGCACATCGTCCTTTCATGTTATTTTATCCTCGTTTTGAGCATAAGCGTAAATATCTATAATTTTCGGGATTTTTGATGACTGCTAATAAAATTCTATGACTTTCCAGGCCAGAAAAAAACATTTACATATTCCATGGCTTTACCACCTTTTCCATGAACCCTGCATGAGGATATTAATAAACTGTTTTGTTGCTTCCTGGATAACTTATTAAGCTGTTGCAACAGGCAAAGACCAGGAAAAGAAAAAATAGTTTAGAGGGTAGGAGAGAGGAGAAGAACAAAAACCCTACAAAAAGTAACTAGTTCCATCACAGGTACCATAAACTCTCCGAAGTTACAATGTAGTTGTGAAAAGTGCTCAATACTGCAATATTCAAGGTGCGAAAATAAATTGACAATGAAATAAATCCTCAGCAAGATACATTAATAAACAGGTTTGTTGCTTCCTGGATAACTTGTGCTGCAGGTCTTGTCAAGGAAGGGATACGATCAGAAAAAAAAAAACACAAGCAAGAAGGCACGGGACAGGATAAAAGCAAAAAGTGTACCAAAAGCAGTTCCATAAGAGGTAACAAAAACTCGATTGTTTGACTAACAACTAGTGTACAGTACTAATTGGTACTTGGTACATGTACTTGGTACTTGGTGTAAATCCACAAAGTACGACAAATCCAAAAATTCTCTTGATTTCAATATGGAATTTTTCCCTTATATGTATGTGGCCCCTGATCCAGACCAAAACGACCCAAACATGTACTTTTCCCCTGAGAAGAATAGCATTCACCTTCTATGGGATGCCCCTACATGAAATTTGAAGGGATCAAGGTTTGTGGACAACAGAAAGACATGAAAAATGGCTGATTTTTATGTCAACAGTTCAATTCGTACATGAATTATCCATTCAATTAGAATTATAACAGGTGGTGTAGACCAGTAATTCGTCAAGCAAAGAGAGGGGGGCTGTACATATCGCGGACTAGCATACCAGGGAGGCAGTGTGGTCTAGTTGTTAGGGAGTTGGGTTTTCATGCGATTGCCCAGGTTCAAATCCCGTTTGAGCTTCTTGTTTGAATTTTGTTTCCGGTTGTCCTGAATTCAACTCCAATATGCTTTGTAAATAGCCATCTGGTTACATCCTGCAAGTTAAGGTTCTTAATTAAGTGTCAATTGTTTCCTTCAGATTGTTAAAAGTGGGTTTTCTCTGATCTAGCTTGCTAGCCAAGTGAACTTCCGCTATGTGTATAAACAAAGCATTTACATTTATTACAATTTATTATTGTTTGAATGATCATATTGTTATTTGTCCTTTTTTTTTCCTGACTGGTAGGTGTCATGCAAAAAACAAAAATAAAGAAACACAAAGCAAACGGTATGATTAAAATGATTACGATTGATTGTTATCCCTTGTATTTTGGACCATCATTATAAAAGACATTCAAAACTGTTTGGTGCTTTATTGGAACAGATGCTGGTCGAGGAAAAGAAAGAAAAAAGCGGGTAAGAGAGGAAAGAGCAGATTTGGAAAGCAGGGACACAAGAAGAGCTAAACAAATCAAACCCAATGTAGTGACAGGTAAGAACATTACTTTATTAACATTGCATACTTTATGTATATTTTGATTCAAGTTAGATGATCCTCAGTTTAAATAATAATGTAAACAAGGGAAACAGTCGTCTATCGCTTTTACAAAATCTTTCTCAAAGATAATTCGACAAATGAAGGAAACAAATGAAGGAAAATTCTTGATTGAAACATATTTTTTTGATACACGCTCATTTTTCCTACCAGTCAATCAAGACGCATGTCCAACAACATATAACCAATCAAAATTCACGTGATGTCACAGCCGTGTTTCCATACTCTCATCTACAATGAGAGTGCACGTATGATGTATGGTACATACACCTTGGCCTAGTGACAAAAAGAGAAATAAGAAATACATAGGGTAATTGCATCTTTGAGTAAAACATGCATGTACAAGAATAAAAACACAAAATGAAAAAAGGCAATATGGCATGCAGACTTCACTGTTAATAGTCAGAGGGCCCTGTGCAGCAAAGATGCTCCCATGATCAGTGTAATATCTAGTTTCCCACAAATGATTTAATGTTGTCATAAATTGGGGTCAACGAAAATCTGAAGTGTTTAAGTTGAATTTAATGTAGACAAGCAACTACAAATCTTCAAAAATCTAACTATTTGATGTCATGTTTGCTTGTCATCCCACAGATGTTGTGAGAGAAGAGAAAGAAGACAGGAAGACAGGTATGATACGTTTCCCCTTTAGGGCCTCACTTGAAGTACCTATGAAGTATAAGCTACTTTTTGCTTACATGAAAGACATTTCACAACTACCAAAAATTGTATTTTCTTTGCTGAACTATCTGTCCCTTTCCCAAAGTTATTAAAGTTTTAGTTTAAAAATTGTTGATGTAACAAAAAAGTTTCCATTTAGCAAAAATCACAAAATCAAGTATGCACGTTAATCAAACTTGGCAGCAGTGATGTACGTCAGAGACATTGCCACGGCAACTCTTCTCCCCAGTCCATCTTGGCAAAGAACATAACATCTTTAAATATGGATCAATTAAGGAGGGTCAAACAATTTAACTTGAAACACAAGTAGTTACACCTGTTTATAAGCTTGACGTAAATTCCCAAGCATCATTAATTTTGACAGCAACACACAAGTGTTCTGGAAGAAATCTGTTATTTTGTGATTAGTCTTTGTACGTAGACTATTTCAAAGAAGAAAATGCCACTGTTTGTCATTCAGAAAGGCCTTTCAAAAAAGCAAAACATAGTTTTCCCTTCATAGGCACTTACAGTTAGCTTATGTCTACCATTTGATGTCTTTAAGAGAGGAAATGTGGCATTTAACCCATTCACTGTTCAGGCATCCCGGGATGCCTCCACTTGATGAATTTTATCGCCTGGTGTTAGAGGAAAATCTTTTAGTCTCACTCCCAGGAGTCAATGGGTTAAAGGTCACTGAAAGAATGTGAACAGAGAGCGACAACAAATGTACACAACTAGTAATAATTTGTTAAAATCAATATATTTTATTCAACAGATAATTCCACAAGCAACGAGCAGAACGTTGGGGGTACCAAAAGCAGAAGGAAGATCAGACGACAAAAGGAGAAAGAGCGAAAAAACCACATTATATTAAATTAACAAGACTATTTCAACTTTTCAAAATTAATTTCCTGTATTATGGAAGGCACTATGTCACGAAAAAAGGATGTAATTTCATGACACCCAAACTGCGTAAAAAGTAGAATGAAACATTTCAATAAACAGTTAAATCTTTTGAACAACATGAAAGAAATACAGCAAAAGGAAAGAGAAGCATGGATAGACCCAAATGGACAAAATTTGAAATGTATTGCATTTGGGTAATCTTAACCCTTTCACTCCCGTGGGGTTCCCCATTGACGAGTAAAATCGTCTAGCGTTAGACAGAGTAAAATCTTTAAGTGTCACTCTTGGGAGTGAAAGGGTTAATGAGGACATAGTTTTGAGTGAATCTAGCTGTTGTTAACCCTTTCACTCCCGTGGGGTTCCCCATTGACGAGTAAAATCGTCTAGCGTTAGACAGAGTAAAATCTTTAAGTGTCACTCTTGGGAGTGAAAGGGTTAATGGGGACATAGTTTTTGAGTCAAACTAGCTGTTGTTAACCCTTTCACTCCCGTGGGGTTCCCCATTGACGATTAAAATCGTCTAGCGTTAGACAGAGTAAATCTATAAGTGGCACTCTTGGGAGTGAAAGGGTTAATGGGGACAGTTTTTGAGTGAATCTAGCTGTTGTTAACCCTTTCACTCCCGTGGGGCTCCCCATTGACGATTAAAATCGTCTAGCGTTAGACAGAGTAAAATCTATAAGTGGCACTCTTGGGAGTGAAAGGATTAACTGAAAACTGAGTCGGCCCGACGTTTATCAAGTTTTTGCCAAACCGCCTGGGTATAGAAAGTTTTTGCTCAGAAACATCTTGTTCGTGATGTAACGCTAATTTTATCAGTAGAGTAATTTCACATTACCATTTTCGAGTTTAAAAACTCGTCATTATAAGTAGAGATTCCGCCTAAAAACCCTAAGATAGCTGATGTGACATAACCCCTTTACAGTAACACTACCTTTAGAAAAAGCATTCATTAAATACATGAAGTAGTATGAAAAAAGTACTTATTCTATTTTGGATTCTGTTAATAAAAAGACTGAACTCTTTACTATTTGCCTTTAGGTTCTGAATATGTCCAATACATTCCTTCTTTACAACTTTAAGTCCTTTGTCTCAAAGTCTTTAAGTGTCCTCAACTCCCGTGAACCCGTTGCTATTTCCATCCCCCAAATATTCCATTGCTTTGCAGTTTTGAAAGAAATACCTAAATGCAAAGCAGTTAACGTCAACCTTGTATTGAACCCATGGAAAAAGCGCACCACAAAAAATGTTTTAGTTCATAAGCACTTTGAAATTATAAGACTG
>NC_090879.1:135513-138013 GCF_036669935.1 Montipora foliosa
ATGAACTGAACTGAACGAACGAACGAAATGAAATCATGAAAGAATCAATGATTTACTGATTGACAGACTGAATGAATGAATAAACAAAAGACTGAATGAACGAAACCATTTAAGCCTAGTCCTCATTGGCGATCCAAGAATAAGCATAAGAAGCTTCGTGCTATGTTGGGGACACCCGCGACATAGGCACAGGATCATACGAATGCGCAGAACGTATTTTGCGACCATTCCCTGTCGTCCCAACACTCATTTAATCGAGTGGGTCACAGTCTTACGCTCATGTCTTCACTTAAAACAACACCATCATAAGAATAAGCATACGATAAGCATAAGAAAAACAACAATTAGCATTTTTATGAGTGTCGCCGGCTTCCTCACTAGCGCATGCGCGTTCTTGTACTTGTCGTCCCTCGCGTCTCTTGTGAGAACCACGCTTCCGTTTATAAGAAAGAGGAGGCTAGCTGTGAGTGTTCCATATGTATTCTTAGATTCATATCGTAAGGAATTTTTACTGACCAAAATGACGGTTATTGCAGGTGCAATAAAACCCCATATCAGCCCGCTGGAAACATCAAGCCAGCACGCGTGCGCGCTACCGTACCCCACAGCTTGAGTAGCGGCCAATGAGATGGCGACGATGATGGCTGGAAAACCTGTTTTAAAAGAAGAGTTGTAGTGATTTAGAATCACAGAAGGGGCAATTGAAAGTTTATTGTTCGCAAAAAATCAACGGATTCCATGATTTAAACTTTTTCCTGCAACTGAGTAAGGAACAGCTACGAAGTACTGACTGTACTTAGTAAAACGCTGCAAGATATTTCTGATTAACACGGACCGGCAAGCAAGTGCATATGGAAGCTACGCTCGTGTGATCTTGAAAATCAAAACTATTTAACATGCAATCACTATTTCGAAACCTTTCTAGCTTTTCTTAACAGCAAATTGGGGGGCAGTGGAAAAAATAAAAGCAACTGACAGATCAGTATGTAAGTTACATTTGCCTCACATGTTCTTCTGAAGTTTGGATTTTTGGTGTAATTATTGTATAGTATGGTAATGCAAGTTGTAAGAACTGTAATTGATTTTTATTTAATGTTGTAATTAATGAAAGTACTGTAATGTTAGTGAAGTAGATAATGGTTGCACCGGAAGTTAAATTTATTGCTATAATGATAAAAGACTGTTAAAAAAACCTGGCAGTTTGTCTTTTGTGACATAAGCACGGCAAGAACAAAATGATTTAAGTTCAAGGTTCACATCTTTTAGTCGTGTCTCTAAACTGCCGAACTTTCGAAATGCTTGGCTTCATATACCAGTTCACCTAAAAGACATTGCGTGCTTGTGTCGTTGTTTTGAAATAGTTCCTACGTTTTGATTGGGTACTCGCTGGTGATTTTCGGATTTTCCGTATGTGTGAATTTCAAGGCGACGCGCAATCCCTTTTGAGTGAAGATGAGCCTCTAAACAAAGAAATTAAATATGAAAGTATGATTAGAAAAAAATATTTTATTGCTATAGAGAGAGAGAAAAAACCTACCCCAGCCAAAAATGTAGAAATACTTGACTTTCTCCTTAGCGCTTCCACCAAATACTTTAACCAATAAAATGTAAAGTAACACACCCTCGCACAGCATCCATGAAAACAAAGAGAGCAGGAAGTAGTGAAGAAAAGCGGCAACTACAGTGCAGCCAACCTGTCAATCAATCAATTTATCGAACAATCGGTCAATCAGTCAATCATGATGGCCAATCATTTGTTTTCGTAAGACGTCACAGCGTCCATGTTGGTATCCCGGGTAAAGAATCAAGCAATCTATCTTCCTTAAAATTTATCAAAGAAACACCCCGTTATTTGCAAAAATCCAAAAACTGAATTTCGTTGGCAGAAAAGATTTCTAAACGAAATGGAAAACTAGGACGACTATCAAAAAATAGTCTCTTTTGAAAGCAAACGATATTGCCGGCAATATTAAAAACATTGTAAAACAATCGACTGCAATTTGCTGCCAACTTCGAGGACTTACTTAGACAACTAAAGATTTGCATGGAAAAATATAACGGGATTAAACACAGCCTAGAAGTCTCACAAGTCCCTAGACGACAGGGGATCAAAACCGTCATTACATTCATTACATCCAAGAGAAAATATAAAAGGAGGAACGATCCCCCCCCCCCACTTTTTTTTTTGTGGCTTCGGACGACTTGCGGTAACTCGATCAACTGCTCCCAAACTGAAAAACAGAAGAAAAACCGTCTGAATATTGAAACCTACCTTGTTGCCCCTCGCCAATCCTTCAACGATAACAAATATGCACAACAATGCGACTGCAACGCACAGATTGAGAAGAACTTTAGCTCTCGGACTTTTGACTGCACGCCAGAACACCAGCGAAACAGCAATAGTTACAAGTACAGCAATCAGCGAGATGGTGCAACCAATGATTGAAATCATTTCAAGGGCTTTTGTGTCAGGTTCTCCGATCTCAAAATAGACAAAAAA
>NC_090879.1:145513-148013 GCF_036669935.1 Montipora foliosa
ATAAATTTAACGTATCGATTGGACTTGAATGATAATGCGTCAGCAAAGAACGAGAAAAGAGACAAGTTCATTTGACCACCTTCCAAGCGAGATAATTGTTATGATTTTTGAAACAGCTGTACGATCTTCAAACCCCAGTGATGACTGCATTCTTTTCCAGCGACTACGAAATGCGTGCTCTCGATTTCGCCAGTGCGCCGATACTTCAGTCACTTACTTGTTACCGAAAAATACCATTGTGACGGATCCCAGGGTATAATCAGTGTATGGCGGCTCATAAAGGAGTTTGGTCCTTCCAGTGGATTGATCCTTGAGTTAAGACGTATAATTAATAAAAACCGTATGCCATAGGTTTAAGTTGGTTCCAAATTAAGAACATTTTTTGGCGCAATAACATGCTATTTTCTTTTGTTTAGTAGCTTTTCTGTATCAGCATGTTTTCGGTTGTTGTTATTGCTGTACTTTGTTAATGCTGTTACCTGTTAAAGCAGCTTTTTGCCGGAAGATACAATAACTAATGTAAAATGCATCATGTAATACGAAGTTTAAAGTTAAAGACATTGTAATAACTAATAAAAGTTGCCGTTCAAAGTTTTAGAATTGCGATTTTCTTTCAGTACTTTCGTGGCAGGAGAGATTGTAGTCTCCACATATTCCTATGCATTCTTCCGTGTTAGAAGAACCCCTCACTAACCCAGGGGTTTTACGACCGGCGGCTCGTGGCCTTCAATCCTCGTCAAAAAGTTTAGGGACACTTCAAAAACAGCACTCTATTGTAATTGACCAGAATTAAAATTCTTCCATCCCCCTCTGCAAACAACGCTGTGTAATGGATTAAGATGTAAACTACGGCACCCTGAGGCCCAATATCCAGTCCACGGTTCATGGCCCACTCCCTTAGATAAAAGCCGCCATATTGAATATCGATAAATCCTTGGATCGAAGTCGAGAATCAAAGGAAAAATCAGAAAAATTGCAAAAGAACAGTCTTCAGTAATTGTACTAAGGTGAATGTTAATTAAATATGAATGTTACGTATTCATTTCATACTAATTAACAATCAACAGCCATAAAGATCAGCGATGTCGGTTGCGACATTAACATCATTGGAAAGACCGCATTACAATTTGCGCACACTTACAAATATTACAAAATGCGTAGGTTTGATTTATTAACAAAAGCTGCACACGTTATTACACAATGCGCACATTATTACAAAATGTCGCAATCGTTATTGTAAAATGCGTAACTTATTAAAAATGCCACAGAACAGACGCTAATATCCTCTATATTGTTATTGTGTCGCCTAAAGCATGGCATGTAAGTATCGGCGAGGAACGGGTTAATTAAAGAGAACCTCATCGCCTACTGAAAATAAATTTAAACCGGAGGCAACGATCTTCTTGATTAAACTTTTGTGAACTTTCCTGAAAGAAAATGTTGGTATAAGAAGAAACATAATTTTAAAATCGCTGAAAACAGGCGCCACCATCTTGAACTGTGACGAGTTGCGGTTGTCCCATTGTCCTGAAACAAAGCGTTTTCGACGTTGGGACGCAAATGAAATTGACAAAACTATTCTAAAAATCATTTATTTCGGATGCAAACACTTTTTTTCGAAAAAAATTCAAACTGAATTTCTGCGATGATTGTTTTTACCGAAACCTACAAATGATCTTACCGGACTTTCCGGAGTAATCCTTTTTATGGTTAGTTTTAAATTCTTTGTTGCGACTGTTCGCGTCTTTGTAGATTCCTTTAATGTGGCAGCAGCTCCCAGCCCATAATCATCAACTGCATTGACCAATGCTCGACCTCTCCCCTGCCCTTCCTGAGGATGAAATGCAGGCGTTTCTTAAAGTGGTACTACGACCAAAAAAAAATTCTTTTTTTTCCTTTGGATTTCAAAACTATTTTAACTAAACACTAACTGGCCCAAGTTTTAAGTTCTGATTTTAAAAAGACACCTGTTTATTTTAACTGGAATTTTTTTATTTATTGGTCCGCCATTACTAACTTTAAAATCTTGAGAGAGCTGGGTCGAGGAGAAAATGACGTCAAAGACTCACTAGTTTAAGAAATCAATGCGTGTGTACGCGGCTGAATTAATATGCAGCACGGGAGTTTCGGGCTTTCAGACTATTAAACCCGAGCTTTGCATATATAATAAATTGCGTTTACACGCTGAAATTTTAAGCTAGTGAGTAAATGACGTCATTTTCTCTAGATCCAACCCTCTGAGGTCCAATCGGTCAGTTTTGAACGTGAGTAATGGAGGACGGTGAAATCCCAAACTTACACTCAAAATAAACAGCTTTTGGATAAAAATCAAAGCTCAAAATTTTGCCAGTTAGGTGTTAAGCGAACACGCTTTCAAATTCTGAAGGAAAAAAGGAAATGATTTTTTGATCGTAGTACCACTTTAACTTATGTAACAGCCAGAAAAACTGCAATGCACATGTACTAGTATTAGCGTTATTTCAAATGAGGGTAAATGCCG
>NC_090879.1:173013-185513 GCF_036669935.1 Montipora foliosa
TTGTGGCAGAGGCAAGCTCTGGATAGGACAGAGGACGATTTTGGGATGGAGTTGATCCATGTCTTGTTACCCCTTGTACCCGACTTCCCGAATAAAATTGCAATTTTTGTTTTGCCATATTCCGATTTCCTAACTCCAAATGTTCCACACTATCCCAATTTACAAAGGGTTAAAATGTAATGAGAAAAGTTTTTACCAGCTCAAAGATTTACAAAAAAGTAGCTGTTAAGTCACCCATCGGGTTAAACTCACCACTTGAGTTCCATTTTTATATGTGGAGTTACTCCAAGATGCTCCATCGGACGAGAAAGAGAGGTAAAAGTCGATAACCCAAGCATTATCCGCAAAACTGCCTTGAGTCTCCACAGCACAGACTTGAAGAGTCCTTTCAAAGTCTATCTGGAGCCAATCAAAAAGACTATTTGGACCTGACGGGAACCAGCTGTAGGGAGACATTTTAAGACGCCCAAATCGGGGTGCGCCTATAGCTAAAGACGAGGAGGCAGTCATCTGATCGTCACCAATTATACTACGATTAGCCACACCAACGGCATGATGGAAGCAGGCTGTCAAACAAGGATAAGACAGAACGTTAAAAGGTATTACCGTATCCCAGAAACGAGAGGAATGGAGATATTTCTCTTATTATGGGCACAATATAACAGATATTTCGTTTCTCTTTGCGGACAATCGTTAGACTTTGCGCAGATAAAGACAGTTTGCACTTTCCAGTGTTCATGTAAAGTCAACCAAAAAAAGCAGTAACCTTTGCCATGATAGAGATAGTCCTGTTCCGGGATTCCCTCTTACCCCGCCCTGAAAATGGGCCTGGAACCCAGGCGGGAAAAGAGAGTCCTGTATTACTTGCAGGCGCATGCTCGGATTGAGCCAATCATATTGCATTAGATGCCAGACTGGATATGTAAATAAAGGGAACCTAGAAACTCCGCAAAAGAATCGTATATGAAAATTACTGTGTGATTCGCACTGTCAGGAAAGAGAACATCTAAATTATGCCTCGTCGTGACCAAACGAGGAAAAAAAACCCCGATCGCAGTGATGTAGGAAAATTATTGCCGACTGAGAGAAGATCACAATAAATCGATGCAAAGGTTGAACTAGTAAATATAGCATAGGATTTCACTAAGCGACAAAACAGCTCGGAGTCAGAATTTCATATTATCTGCAGTACTTTACCTCTAACAATGAGTTTCAGAAGGAAAGTGCTTTTAAGTAGCAACAATAAAAGCAAAGTGACATACGCTTTAAAGAAGCATTTTTCATTCTTATTAATTAATATTCACGAACAAATTTTGACCAGAAAAAAAAAATCGTGGCAATTAACGTCCGAATAATCCATGTTTGACTGTGCATATATATGTATAAATTTAATAGGAACATTATTGCTTCATCATTCCGTTATCAACACAAACTGGTATGGAAAGAAACAAATAGGCCAGGTTGTGATTCAATTTCGTTTAACTTTTTATCTAACTTCATCAGGAATAATGCTCAGTTTTTCTGTCATGCAATCGTCTTTTAGTTTTTCCGATATGAAAATCATTGCAGTCTCAACAGGCAGCTCTACATAAAACCTTAGCCATTTGGCCAAGGCCCTAAGTCTGTCCTTGTATTGAAAGAAAGATTTAATGCGACAAGTGCTTCGAAAAATTATTCTAAGAAAAAATTAATAGTCTGAGTAAATTACTCTACTCTAATTACTCAAAAAAATAATAATTTGTTTGTCACCGGTGTTTGTGTATTATTCCTGATAAAACTGGGAGTATTTACGACATTTCTTACATGACTGTTTTATATTGGGTATCCAAACAATTTGTCCCCGATTTTGAAAAAAATTGGTAGACCTAAACTCCTGAAACAATCAGTTTCAAAAATTACTGTGTAACTCAAATATATGTTCACTGGATCAGTGCAATTATCACATAACTAGAAGTAATGAACAGTAAATAAGAGTTCCTGCAGGAGATTTATTAGTCTTCGTTGAGCGATTCACATTCACGACCTACATACAGTATATTTGTAAGTTTCTAGGAGTCTCGGGAGAGCAAAATTTGATATTTTTCTGCGCCAACATCATGCAGCTGTTCAGTTGGGTTTCAGTCAGGAAATTTCATACTTTCATATGTCATCAATCTAATCTTCCACGATTGGGACTCACGATAAGAAGGACTGATTTACATTTAACATCGGACTCGGATCGAAGAAAATCGCAAACATATTAAAAGGAACAACCATGTAGCAAACCGATTTGCCAAATCCTGTTGCAGGTTTAACAAAACCATCATTACCGGTAACGACTGCATGAATAGCTTGCAGTTGTTCCGCCTTAGGCACAAAGGAAAAGTGGCATTTCTTAAACGCGAGATCAATTCCCTCCAGAAACTTGGCGTAACTTGGCGTTATAATTTCCTTTCACATTATCCCCATGTATCCAGTGTAATAGCACTCGGAATAAACTATGCCCAAATAAGGAATCTTTTTTTCCAAATATGGTTTTCCCCCCAGTTTTGGGGGAAAAAATGGCGTCATTCCGAGCATGCGCCTGCAAGTAATACAGGACTCTCTCTTTTCCCGCCTGGGTTCCAGGCCCATTTTCAGGGCGGGGTAAGAGGTAGTTTCGGAACAGGACTATGATAGAAATCTTAACATCTTCGAAACGTAGGGGAGTTTTAATTTTAATGTTGCAATATATATAGTTTTTTAGTAAATCTTCATTCAGAGCAAGAGACTGTCAGGTGAGAGAACACATCCCCGTGCCCTATGATAATCTTTTTCAATCTATTTTAAGCTTCGCGCCACGCTGTGTAAGTTATTTTTAGTTTCGTCCCCATGGCCGCGCGGTCCATGGTCAGAGGATCAGATGCCATTGTGAAGAAATGCACTTTTCAACCATCGGTGAAAGGCTGGCATCAGAAATTCCAACATCTGAAACATATCCCACGCCGACTGAAACCCCGTTCTGGAAGTCAGCTGGACTAGATAATATTCCAAACAAAAGGGCTGCCAGCATAGTTTCCCCATCTCTTACACTAATCTTTGCTAAATCGACTGAGACTGGTATCTTTCCAGATGAGTGGAAATTGGCAAGAGTGACTCCTATTTTCAAAAAGGGCAATTATAATTGCAAACTTGATTCTTGGTGTCCTTCTCAGATGTACCGGGATCTCGGCTAAACGAGCCAGCCGGCAGCCCGCCTAACAGGGCCAGACCTACTCTTGTATAGACCCTTTCGGCAAAACGGTGCATGCTGGGTAATCGGGATAAAGGGCATGATGAGCTTACAGCCTTCGAGTGAGAGTAACCGATCAAAGGTTTATTGTGATGGTTTGTGAACGAAAATTTACCGTTTCTCATGAAGTTTTCTCGATCAAATCAAGGCGAGTGTTTGGTTCTATGCTTTTTTATCAGTACGAGTTCCGTAGAAGCTGTTCGAATCCGTGAGAAAATTTCCCGTTAACATCCCGAAGTGCGGGCAGTCACGCAATTGACGCTTCGTTGTTCCAGTCAAAACATTTCTTTAAGAGTCGATTTTATCGCTTTTTGAATTATCTTTTTTTTTCTCAGATGGAAGATATGGCTTTCGAAGATTTTCTGGATTGGAGCGTTGGTCAACTTTAGTTTTATTTCAGGATGAGAAGAGCAAAGTCGACAACAAGAAACAAGAAAGACCAAGCAGTCAAGCAATTGCCAGTGGATTTTGAAATTAAAACCCACAACTCCCTTGGTATTTCGTTCATTCTCAATGATAGCGTAACAGATCATTTCCCCACAACAAGATCATCCGAATCCTTCGGCGAGTAAGTCAGAACTTGGTCCACATGCAATCTCTTAAAATAAGAGTAGGCCTTGCGTGCCTTACGTTTGCCGACACAATCGGTGTCAAAGGTTTTTGTTTCAGAGAACATAGTGAAAAGCGGACTGATCGCTGTACCAAACACTTTCACCTAGATTTCTTGGATTTTCAATACCACACTTAGTCAGAAGTCTGTTATACTCTTTTTCTAGCCGATCGAAAATCAGCTCGTTTGACTCGAAAGCAACAATAACGCGTGCAGCAAGATCTTTCTTGTTTGCTGCTGTCGACTTTCCTCTTCTCATCCTAAAATAAAACTAAAGTTGGCCAACGCTCCACTCCAGAAATCTTCGAAAGCCATATCTTCCATCTGAAAGAAGAAAAGATAACTCGAAAAGTGATAAAATTGACTCTAGAAGAAATATTTTGACTCGAACAACGAAGCGTCAATTGCGTGAGCCCCCAAATCGGCATGTTCATGATAACTTTTCTCCATTTCACGGAATTGAACAGCTTCTACACAACTCATACTAGTAAACTAGTAGTAATCTCTGTATGCTGGTGATGAAAAGGTGCACGAAGGTGGTGTGGCCATTATGATGAGCAAGCGAGCAGAGAGAGCCCTCATGGAGTGGACCCCGGTGAGCGAATGGATCATTACAGCTAGATTTCACTCCCGCTTCAGGAGGCTGTTAGTGATACAGGTCTACGCGCCACACAACGAGAGAGAGGAAGAAGAGAAAGACCACTTCTATGAAGAACTGCAGCAGACGATAGACGGATGCAAAAGAAACGATATTGTGGTAGTGATGGGCGACTTTAACGCCAAGGTGGGAGGAGACAACGAGGGATACGAGAGTTGTATAGGGAGACATGGGATGGGAGACATGAATGACAACGGAGAGAGGCTGTGATTTTTCTGTGGCAAATGGCCTGGTCATCACAGGAACATTGTTTCAACACAAAGATGTTCGCAAGGCAACATGGGTCTAGGCAAACGGGAGAGTGAAGAATCAGATTGACCATCTTTTGATTACCCTGCGAGCAGAGGCCCTTCGATCTTCCTAGATAAGTCGGGAAGAGGAAGGGACCTCTGCCAGCCGGCTCGACTTTCTTTGATTTGCCGCTCATCCAAAGAAATGAATGAGTCAGTCCAGTTTCAACTTGCCAAACCTGTTTTTTTTTATTTGTGCGCATGATCAATCGCCACGCGTCATCAATATTTTTTAAATTTACAACAGCGTGACAATTTTTAAACTGTCTAAATTCCCATGAGCATTTTTCCGTATGTCGGTTACAGAAGCTAGTTTACCAGAATTGAGAAACCTATTAATTTTTTCAGTAAAAATTAAAATGGCAATTTAAAAACTTGAACTATCTTGGGGAAATGATTCCTTGGTTGTCGTGTGTTTGCCAGAGTTGTTCGAAAATATCCGTTACTGTTTGTTTTGGTTTTGTGGTTTTGCGGTTACTAGTCAGGCGTGACTGACTCCCGAATACGTTACGTTTGAATTTTTAACGCATGCTCAACACGAAATGTCGAGCCGGCTGGCAGAGGTCCCTTCCTCTTCCCGACTTATCTAGGAAGATCGAAGGGCCTCTGCTCGCAGGGTATCTTTTGATCAGTAGGTGGTTGAAATCTGCAGTCCTTGACACTAGAGTGCAGAAGGGGGCCGATGTCAACAGCGATCACTACCTCATCAGGACTAAGATTCTAGCTGAAACTCAACAAGTATGTCAACATGAAAAAAGTTTAAGCCCAGGTGCAACACGGACAAGCTGAAGGATAGAGACACAAAACGGATGTACTGTGAGGCAGTGGGGCGGAAGTTAGAGGAGAACAGAGGAGAGGGGAGAGAAGAGGTAGAGGAGTTGTTGGAGGCACTGAGGAAGGCATACGTGGAGTCAGCAGAGGCGGTCCTTGGGTTCCAAAAAGGAAAGAGCAAACCCTGGATCAGTCAGCAAACGTGGAAGGTGATAGACGAAAGGAAGGAAATCAAGACAAAGTTGGACAGTACTAAGTCAGAGAGGATACGGAACAAGATCAGGGAGCAGCACAGGCAGAAGGATAAGCAGGTGAAGAGAAGCGTGAGAGAGGATAAGAGGAAGTGGATGACAGAGAAGGCCCAAGTAGCACTGACAGCAACAGAGAACGGGAGAGCTAAGGAGTTGCACGACATCACCAGACAGCTGAGAGGTAGCGGGCCGAGGAAGACAGCGGCGGTTACCAACATAGAGGGAAGACTTCTCAAGACTTAGGACGAAAGGCAGGCAAGATGGAAGGAGCACTTTGAGGGAGTCTTGAACAGGGAGGCACCACCAAACCCACCGACAGATGAAGAAGTGGGGAAGAGTGAGCTGGATATCGACACGGAACCACCAACAGAGAAGGGTGGTGCAAACTCTCTAGAATGGGAAGGCACCAGAAATCGACCAAATAACAGCAGAACTGTTGAAGGTTGATACAGAAAGCACCTGTGCGGAACTTGGGCACCTCTTTGACCTGATTTGGCGGGAAGATAAAGTGCCGAAGCAGTGAAAACAGGGCAGTGACACTGCTACCTATTTCTAGCAAGGTGATGGGAAAGATTCTTATTAGCAGAATACAAGACGGTGTGGGCCACAGACTGAGGAAAGAGCAGGCGGGATTTAGATCAGGGAGAAATTAGTCAAAAAAGTAGGGAACATACGGAAGATACGAAAGGGACATCTTTGTTTGTTTTTCGAAATTAAGAATTTTGTGGGGAATATACGCTAACTCCTAGAGACACCGAAGACTCGCTGAGCTCCACACTTTAAAACCATATTTTAATGTTTACTTCTTAAAAACCTCCGCAATACAATTAAAACGAAACAGAACATAGCCACAGTCCCACGATAGTCGTCACACAACGTTCTCATATGCTTGTTTTCGCAAAATTGTATTCAAGGTTGTGTTTTTTTTCTGTGATATTGGATTCGATCCCTTGACGTCCGAATAGAATTAACTAGCAAGTTCCCGTGCGACTCTGGCTTTACTACAAATCGTTTGTAGTAAAGACAGACAACAACATGACATCAACACGAGCAAACGAGCAAATGAGAACGTTGCGTGACTACGTGACGATCATCCAGATTTTTTTTCCCTCAAGAAGTAAACATTACAATGCTCTCTTAAAGTGTGCAGCTCAGCGAGTCTTCGGTGTTTCTGGCAGTTGGCGTATATTTCATGAACTCCAATTTCAGCATTTTCGTAAATTATCTTAATTTCGAAAAACAAACTCCGACTTGTTTTCGGAAAAACTAAGTCAGATGCTCGCAAAAACCACCTTCGATTTTAAAACACACGCAAAAAATAGTAAAACAAAGTCCGATTTCGAGAAAAAACGTAAGATGTCCCTTAAGAACTTTCATAGCTTACGGTAAGTTCCTTAATGTTTTTTACTAATTTCCACCATAAATGAAAGACATGTCGGTCATTCGAAAACAACAGTACAGTAGGAGAATAACGAAAAAAAATGGGAAAAAGAAAAGGCACCACGACCCCGGCCCCGGCCCCGCGTTTTGGCTACTACCAAACAAAAAGTTTCGCGGTGGGTTGATGGCAAGAACTCGACATTAAATATTTTGTTGAGCAATAGCTGTAAAAGCACAAAAGTGCAGGTGAATGCAAAACGACGATAAAAAGGTTCAAAGAATTCGCGTGACCAAGGTTTTTAGGCGCAAAAATTCTTGACTACCGCACAATGACCGTGAACGAAAGTTGCCCGGAGCGTTGAGATAAAATAGGCCAAAATTAAAACGACGAGAAAAAAAATATATGGTCTAGAACGCCCTCGTGAGCCGGTAACGATGTTAACCGTGTAATGCTATTCTTATAAGATGCTGAAAAAAGTACAGGGGTGCAATGGTCTGACAATGACACTTGATCTTATCTGAAAGTCCGAGGTGAAACAATTTCCTTTCGTAGACGCCATCTGCATCGTAATGCGTCCCTTTTTTTGAATCGTCATTTAATAGTCATTTAACGGAATCCTCACAATTCATCATCTTAGGAGACAACATCTTTTAGCTTCTTTTATACGAATCGTATAGACGCGAATGAATTTCCACCCGAAGGCAACCCAGCTACATGCAATGTTTGTGTATTTAATTTTGATTTGTGTATTTGGCAAGAAACTCGTGTTTTAGAAATCCATAGCTGAGCAACATGAAATGGTTGGCATTTCATCTTATCAACTGTGATGACCGAAGGGAAAATATCGGTCGGGTGTCACAGTTCTTAGCGCGCTCCTGCGAAAAGCAACTAAGTCTACAAATCGCAACTCCGCCTTATCATACCATGTTGGCGGTGCGAATTCCGGCGTCTGTTTCCTAGAAAACACACAGCTACCTGATGTTCTGTAACGCAGTATCAATCATATTGGCGGGAGATACTTTGAACAAATCGACAAAAATTCGTTCACCTTGGCGAAACTAAAAAAGTTAAAGCAGCAATGAAAAATACAATACGCGATCACACATAGAACCAGTGCTTTTTCGCATGACGGGATGCCGGTGATCACTATGGCTACCGATTTACCACATGAAATCGAGGCGAAATGCCACCTTGCCAGCCAGTCCGTCGAAAACCTCAAAATCAACTGACATTGAAAGCAGCGTCATCAAAAAACAACAGGAGAAATCTCGAAAAACGGCGAAAATAGTATGCGTTCTGTCGAACGCGACAAGCATGCAATCAAACACTCACCTTGATTTTTCGAGAAAACTTTATGAGAAACGGTAAATTTTCCTTCACAAACCATCACTATAAAACTTTGATCGGACACTCACACCGAAGTCTGTAAGCTCATCCTGCACTTTATCCTGATTACCCAGCATGCGCCGTTTTTCCGAAAGGGTCTATGAGAATTACACCCTCTGACATAGTTTTTCAAATTTTTACGCATGCCAATCATTTCTGGCAGTTGAACGTTCCGCTGAACTGGGTTTCTTTTCCGCCCGCCTTATTACCTCAGAGATATCGTAAATGTCTTACTAAACTCGTTTTCTCGGTCTGTACGGTACTTTGAACTGATCCTCGCTTAATCCCGTTAATTTACGGCCCAAGCGCGAAATCAACGGAAAAACATTCGGTCCGTAACTTACAGTACGGATTTCGAACTCAGTTAGTAAGAGGTATGTATTAGTATAACACGAAAAAAACTTACCTTTTACAACTGAAACAAATGAAAGAACGATTAACAGAATGGTCAACTCCATGCGTGATAAAATACCTGAAATGTTCAATTAAGAAAACACTTGAGAAATGAAGATTTCTTTCTACTCTGGTCCGGCGTTGATTTGACAAAGAACAACCAGCCGATCGTCATTTGCCGTCCTAAGGCATCAATTTGATCGTCGGTGATTAAAAACCTCGGCCACCCACGAGCACTTGGTTCCTAGTCGATAGCAGAATGCTTCTCGCTGATCCTCTCTTGAAGCACTGGCAGAAATATTATGTGCATAATTTATGTCTCTTAGAGTGATCGCAACACTGTAATGAGAGAGCAAAAGTCGCTCTGTGTATCCAAATCAAGGGGATTTGTTGCACAACACTTTCGACTAACAAGATAATTTAGCAAATAAAGAGCATCGGCGAGCCTTCTATGAATTAGCTGGATGACCTCAAATGCAGGGTTGTGTATATGCCGACAAGAAACCAATTGTGAAAGATGTAGATATTAAGGGTCACACAGTTTGTCTGGGTCCCCTGTGAAATAATAGCCAGAATCCCGTGGAGAAAGTCTCCGAGATAAGCAGTGACATGATCAATTCCACAATGGCGAATGCGCCTTCCTCTATCTGTCCCACGTCAAGCACGCGGCCGCGTGTTACGAAGATTTTCCGAAGATCGAAGAAATCGATAATTTCAACCTATATATTTGATGCTGCAACGACATATATATCAAGTTTCAAGAAGCCCATGTTTTACTCACTATGAACCATATTTGTGTAATTTCCAATCCATTTAAAACACATTACAGAACATATTCAGTGGTAAAATTGAACACTTTTGTCACCCTTGGCGTCCCATAGATACCTGCCTGTTTTGTAAAATAATGACTTGATGTTTGAAGATCATTCTGTATCACCCACGAAACGAATAAATTTACGAAGACGGGGCGAAAGAGGGGCGTTTAAAAACGCATAGTTTGGTGTTTTGTCTGACTGAGTCATGAACAATAGCTTTCAACGAAATTGGAATTTTTTGGTGCATGGCATCAACTGATCCGAAAAAAGTAAATTGACCATTGCAAGGAGGATAGAAAGCTGTCGTTTCTCGAGCCTTCGTCAATAGCGTCCTTGCAGGCCTTCCCTTCCATTCTTCTTCACGCGAACTCCTCGTTCTACCGCCGGTTCTCCCTTTCCCTTCCCCGGTTGAAAACGCTGTTCACTTTAATGTGCCGCTTGGTAGGCAACGCTATTGCTGAAATGATCCAGGAATGAGAAGCGCTCGTTAACCCCAAAACAGCACAATATTTCCTTCAAAACCAATCCCATTATATCAATATATTGCCGGGTTATTTTTCAAGTGTTGGACAGCACGCAAATACTTTGTCATTGCACAAATTTTTCCACACAACTTTCTCGGTTACTCAGCAACGTTCCTGCTGACGAAAGGTGGCAACGCCACAAAACAAACTATGATTGATGAGGAGGAAAGAAAAATCATGTGACTTATTTTTTGTACATACTCTGCCAAACAACAACGAAGAAATTAAACACGTTCCAAAACCTTGGAGGATATTCCCTTACCCTTATGGAGCTCAATAATGGAAAGTCAACTGGATACTGAACAAGACACGCGCTGAAAAGAAAATCTGGAATCTTAAAAGGGACGAGTAATGGACTTCGACAACAATCTGTCGCCCGTCGAGCCGTAATCAAGGTGAGCTGTAGTTCTAATATTGTGCGAGTGTGGTGTTTTTTACAACACTGAAATCAAATGAAAAATTCTCTAGTAACTTATGGGTTTAACAAAGGCAGAGACTTGGATCTGCTGTTTGTACTCAATTATGCACAGTCTTCTGGTAACAATTGGAAATTTCACTAATTCTAGTTAGTCAAAAATTATTTGAAAGAAAGCTTGTTGCCCATTTTTGCTTGATTATTCAAGTAAAGGGTTTTTCAGTAAAGGGTTTGATGCTGAGCACTGGTGAGAAATTTATTTAGTTGCGTTTTTGACACGGCGTGTAATTTGACACGATTGAGTTTCTTGTCTTCACGCACGTAATGAAATACGGCGGGTCTAATTTGCCTCTTATAGCAAATATGTTTTTTTTTTTTTTTTAAATATTTCGCTGGAAAAGGTGGCATTTATGCATTCATCATGTTGTGTAATATGCGAGCTTAACTGGATAGTTTTTATGGCAATAGTAAAGCATTTTCGTGTCAAAATGAGGTAAGCATCTTGTTGTGTTAACTCAATTAAATATAAATATACCAGGCGGCGTCAACTTGATTTCCACTCTCAAAATTATCTCCAGAACCTACTTTTTGCGTAGAATAAGCTTTTAAAATGATTTTCTTGCCTTCTGTGATGATACCATAAGCAGCCCAAGCTCACGTCACTACAGACAGCCGTTGAGAATTTAAACGCGTTATAAGACTTTGTAAGGGAAATAAAATACCGTCGATTATGAAGCCTAAAAAATGCTCAATTTAACGTTCATGCAATAAAATGAATAAAAATGACGCACCTCTGGTGTATTCTTGTGCTTTTTGGAGCTTATTTTACCGTTTCGGGAAGTCCGTGTTTTCAATGTTCTATTAAAGACGAAGTCAAGGCTGCACACTAAGATTTCGACCGTTGTCAGCTCAGAGGCGGTTTGCGACTCGAAAATCCATCCCATCCGCGATTTTTTCACGCAAAGCTAAAGCCACATCATTTGCGAACCTCCGTGAATGTTTCGTCGTCAAAAATCCCCACGTACTTGGCTGGAAATGAGCATTTTCTGCTTCGATTCCACAATAGCTGATGAATTTAACAGATCCTGATAACCGAACAGGACACGGAGCTTGGGTCCGAGGTCAAATTAACTCCACCCGATGAGTTACAGTCATTTCATGTACAACACTTACCCCATCTCCACAGTGGCTTCTCGAACAGCTCCATGGTTATGAGCGACCAATGACAAAGCGAGGCGACGCGACGGGACATCATCAGACAAAACAAACAGCAAAATTTGAACATTCTGCGGGGTTTTCTTCGAGCAACAAAACATGTTATCAAAGGCGACCATTACGTAGCCTGCAAGCAGGCTCTTCCGTTGAACATGTACATGGCGCGCCGTCGAAATATAACAACTTTGTTATTAATTCAAAATATTTAATTTTAAATTTTTAACGTTCATATTGCTGTTAGTCAGATTTTAAGCTATTACAGTTCGTTTTGTTTACCTCATTCATTTAATTCTATTGTTAGAGTTTCACAGATCTAGTTTAAGAAAAACATACTGTTCACTATCTCCTCTGCTGTTCCAATAACAGAATTGAAAGTACAGAATGATTTGGAAATACTGATAGTGTCTAGTTCTAAAAGACAACACTACTAACCTTGATAGAAAGATAATTTGCTTGTACAAGAAAGAAGCATAGGTGGTTGAAATACTGTAATTTTTCTTTAAATATTGACAGGTTGAGTTTTGTTTAACTGATATGTTTA
>NC_090879.1:198013-215513 GCF_036669935.1 Montipora foliosa
GCCCGGAGTTATGTTTCCGAGAATAAAGCTGAACTGGTGAAACGGAGGGCAACGCTGTAAGAACAGTTAGATAAGGGGTGTTTCTAAAACGAAGACCCAAAAGCGAATACCTAAGACCTAAGACCCTATGATCTAAAACGAACACACACTGATCTAAAACAAAGACCCTGTGATCTAAAACAAAGAGCCACTGTTCTAAAACGAAGACCCTGTGATCTAAAACAAAGACCCACTGATCTAAAACGAAGACCCTATGATTTAAAACGAAGACCCTGTGATCTAAAACGAAGACCCTATGATCCAAAACGAAGGCCCACCTCAAAAATGTCAGAACGATGCCAAGCAGCTTATGGCTGGTCAGACGACATTGTGTGTTATGGAATTGTCAGAACCGTGAGACAGTGGAGCATCTGAACGTGGGCTCTGAGTGTGTGTGCTCGACACTCCTCACAATGTTTCTTGTGACGTCACCCATTGTTACTACAGTAATATGCCAACCAGAACCTAATTATCATTTTAACAAGTTCCAGCAAAGTAGACAAATTTCATTGGTAGAGAAAATTCTGCTCGTTTGGGTAAAACCTAGAAAAAATGGATCACCTCGAAAGGCCACACCATTTGCTTTCTCGCCCAAGCAAGCTGTTTTTTAGACAAATGGTAATCTATATAACATGACTAAAAGCGACAACTACGACAGCTGTTACGGGACAGATTTTGTAAATACAGCTTCATAGTTTTAACTTCTTTATTCTGGCATGGAACTTCAGCACTCTGCCGTTACCGGCAGCCAACTCTCTCTTAGCTCTCTTAAAACCTGGCGTTTATATATGCTCTTGATTAGCTATGATTGGCCAAACAGCTTGGAAAATTATACAAACGTGATCCTAACACTTTCAGCAAAAAAGGCGGAAAAGCTTGTGGTAAATACTTAAGGTACATACTTCAGCCTAGCTAAATTCGAGTTAATTAAATTGTTGGATAAACTGATAGCAACGGAAACGGCGGGTGTTTCTAAAACGAAGACCCAAAAACAAAGACCTAAGACCCTATGACCTAAAACGAAGACCCACTGATCTAAAATGAAGACCCTGTGATCTATAACGAAGACCCACTGTTCTAAAACGAAGACCCTGTGATCTAACGCGAAGACCCTCTGATCTAAAACGAAGACCCTCTGATCTAAAACGAAGACCCGCTGATCTAAAACGAAGACCCTCTGATCTAAAACGAAGACCCACTGATCTAAAACGAAGACCCACCTCAAGTATGTCAGAACGATGCCAAGCAGCTTCTGGCTGGTCACACGGCATCGTGCATTATGGAATTGTGGGAACGGTGGAACAGTGTAACATCTGAATGTGGGCTCCGAGAGCGTGTGCTCGAAACTCCTCACAACTAATGATATAGCGATGTTTCTTGTGATGTCACCTATTGTTACTACAGTAATATGCCAAACAGAACCTAACTATCATTTTAACAGGTTCTAGCAAAGCAGACAAATTTTATTGGTGGAGAAAATTCTGCTCGTTTGTGTTGGAAACATACCGCGTTACGTAACGCAACACAACGGCCCTAATAATAACTTTATTATACACAGAATTCAAAAGGTTGACACTTATTTGCATTGAAGCTGTGTACCGAATGATTATAAAATACATATAAATAAATAAATAAATAAATAAATAAATAAATAAGTATAAAGGCGAAATCTATATATAAATTTTAACTTAGCCGGTATTTGTATTTAAAGATGATAGAAACTTTGATCGCGTGTATTTCAATTTTAAAGAGATAGAGATGTATTTTGATAGGGAATCCCGAACCATCGAGTTTGGATTCGAGTTCGAGTTCGAGTTCGAGTTGGACTTCGAGTTGGACTTCGAGTTGGACTTCGAGTTAGGGTTCGAGTTGGAATTCGAGTTGGACTTCGAGTTGGACTTCGAGTTGCGCTTCGAGTTGGAGTTCAAGTTAAAGTTGACTATAAAAATAAACTCCCCTCCCCCCAAAAAGAAATAGAGGGGTAGGGTAGGGTAGGTCCCGCAAAACCAGAGCCCGCCGAGATACTACATTTTTCGAAGGACCGCTTGTGCTTATGGGAGGGCACAAACCAACGATAGTATGACAAGGAATATTTTTCCTTGAAATGTAAATGCTAACCATGATCCATGATGCTAACCAACGATCTCTCATGAAGAGAAAGGATTTGAATCAAAGCAGTGTCCATTTCTGTTAAGAAAGTGCAAGTGGCACATAAAGATACCTTGCTTCTCAACTTTGGCCTAGCATTGTAAGGAAATATTTTGAGGCTTAGGTGCCCGAGGTCTTCAGTACGGTCCTAGGCCCCGTAATCGAGACATAACTATGTCCGAAGGACCTAAAAATCAGAAAAGCCGATGCCCTGCCTCGCTGCAGGTCATATCTTGTCTGATGGCCTTAAAATAACATTTTTATGTTTTTCTTCGGCCGCAATGTCAATCAAATCTGACATACCGGCAAAAATCGAATTTTCGCAATTCTTCAAAGGTAACACATGTGCCCAGCTACAATCTTGGACAAATTAAATGGAACATTGAGACCACCCCTCCACTCAAAATCAGTGATGGGAAAATGGCGCGTTTTGGCCTTCACGCACCTTCATCCTTGATTTGGGGGAGAGGGGGCATTCCTGTTCCATTTTATTCTGTCCAAGATTGTAGCTACAGTGGAACCTCGATTTAACGAAGTCGCTGGGGACCGGCCAAATTTGTTCGTTAAATCAAGGGTTCGTTATATCGAAAACCTCGATGTAAAAAGCTCTTTTCGCGCGTGAAATATTAAGAGTTGACAGTCCGGTTTCAAATATCATTTATGTCCCAGACGTGCGACCTCCAAGACTCCCGTGGCGTAAATGTCGTGACATATTTGGGGACAACATATAACGCGACATAAAAAAATATGGCCACAGTGCGGCCCCTGCCCAAGCCGGAAAAGCTTGTGGTAAATACTTGCGGTACATACTTCAGCCTACAATCTTGGACAAATTAAATGGAAAATTGAGACCACCCCTCCCCCCAAAATCAGTGATGGGAAAATGGCGCGTTTTGGCCTTCACGCGGCTTCATCCTTGATTTGGGGGGGGGGGGGGGGGGAATGGGGCATTTCTGTTCCATTTTATTCTGTCCAAGATTGTAGCTAAATTCGAATTATTTAAATTGTTGGATAAACTGATAGCAACGGAAACCACAGTTTCCGCGGTCCTTTACACTAATCCCTGCGGGCCGACCGCGGAAAAACTAACAATACACCAATGTATTTTTGAAGGCCCGAGTTTAGGCTAATTGTAGCTTCTTGTTTGTTCTGAATGTAAGGATTAAGCTTCCATGTGAAGAATGGGGAATTCTCCGTTGTAAATATCTTTCCCTATATTTCGTAATATATGGAAGCTTACCGTAAAATCGAAACGAACATTAAGGGTCATTAGGATGAGCATCGGCTGGAAAGCTTCAAAAGTATCGTTTTCAATGTCACGCCATGAGAAATAGATCCGAAGCCGTACAACAAGAACGGATTTTGTAGAAGACTAATGCATAAACAACCTGACCAAGTCTGAGGTCTTTGTGGTTCATTGTTTCTGAGTTATTTGCCGAAGCGTGTAAGGCCAACGTTATAGAGTTTCGAAAGGAGCAGCCATGTCGGTGTACCACCTGGCGACAAGAAATGAACGTTGCCATGAAAGCGCATACTTTTCACTCACGAGTGCACATGAGTATAAACACATCTCCTAATATACTTGAAACGTTTAAACTACGGAGAATCATAACGAGAAACATTTTTTCAATCAAAAGCGGATTTCAGTATCTGGTGTCACGCAAGTCGCAGTTCTGAAATTGAAAATGCGGTATAATATTTTTAAAACCGAAAACGTTACGGAACTGGTAACTTGTAAATAAATTTATTTATAGGTCATCTTCAACCCCGTATAGATAAACATACGGTAGACCTCGCGGTTTTGATTTTAGAATTTGATGACGTCACTGTGAAAATTATGACGAAAGTGGGAGGGAACACGCTGGCTCAATTCAGTGGCTAATATGCTCGTTCGATTTGGTCTCTTGACTACTGTATTTACTCTATGAAATTATTCACAGTTCAATATACACAATAGCAGGAAGTCACCATCCCAGCACGTCTCAACAAACTTATAAAGGAGTGGCTCGTGTGCCAGCACTTGGTTGGCTAAAAACGGTCACACCACTCCCGTCACATTAAAATCTAACACGTCTTTGCATTCGCTCTCATTGTTCCATCGTTGCAATTGGCTTTGATATCACCGCACAGTTGTGAACGCTACTTAAGCAGTGACGAAAGAAAGACCTGAGTTGAGCCCATAACCTCTGACAGTGATACCGGTGCACTGCTCTACCAGTTGAGCTATCAATGAGTGGAGTAGTATCTTTTGAGTTTTGAGAACACTGCATAATAATAATAATAATAATAATAATAATAATAATAATAATAATAAGAAGAAGAAGAAGAAGAAGAAGAAGAAGAAGAAGAAGAAGAAGAAGAAGAAGAAGAAGAATACACTTTCAACACATTCAAGAGGCCTTGTTATTAGAAAGATTGACACTACAACACTTTATCACATAACAGAAATGTTATGGTACCATGTGAAACATCAATTATTGCTGAACAAGATGCACTTAGTTTTGTGACGTAACAAGTTACCATGGCAACAGGAATGCCTTGCCAAGACACCCTATATTTTGGATTTAGTTGCTCACATCTGAAAAACGAACTCGGTGACCCCATTTTTTTATTGCACAAAAGTCACAAGGAGGCCAAGATAGGCAAAGAATTCTGTCCAGCGGATTCAGAGCTAATTTAAATTTTCAGTTATTTAAGGTGGCTCTGAATCAGTATTAAAGATTTTTTTCAAACTTTGCAGAAAGTTTTATTCCGGCATGCTGATCACATTTCAGAAATAAAAAATGGGGGTCACCGAATTCGTTGTTGAGATACGAGCAGGTAAAACCAAAATATGGGGTGTTCTTGCAGGAGGCAGTGTGGCCCAGTGGTTAGGGCGCTTGCCTTGAGATCCGGAGATCCCGGGTTCAAGACCCGCTCTGACCACTCATTGAATTTGATCCTGGTAGTCCCTTTTTCAAATTCCCAGCTGCACTTGTAAATAGCCAACTGGTTTGCCTCCGGCCAGTTGGGATTCTTAACAGTTGTAGTTGTTGTGTTCTGTTGTTTCGTTGATTCATTGGCCCTGAAAAGCCCCTATGGGGAGCGGTCAATTAAGTATGTATGTATGTATGTATGTATGTATGTATGTATGTATGTATGTATGTATGTATGTATAGGCTTTCCTGTTGCCACGGTAACGTTTTACGTCACAAAAATGAACAAATCTTTTTTAGCAATAATTGGTGTTTGATATAGTACCCATAACATTACTGTTAAGTGATGAAGTGTTGTAGTGTCAATCCTTCTAATGAGAACGTTTCTTTCAAGTGTTGACACTGGTTTGAGCCACCTTAAGTGTTAATGGATTTAGCACAAGAGCACTAATTGGGGACACTAATGAAATGAATTCAAATCAAATCAAATCAAATATTGGTTTTTGTGGAGAGGGGAAAACCGGAGTAGCCGGAGAACCAACAAACTCAACCCACATATGACACCAACTCTTGGAATCGACCCCGGGCCACATTGTTGGGAGGGCTGGCGCAGTGCAGTGAGATCACTCGCCTGCTCCCCACTTCCTTTATTTTCTTCAAGTGGAGTTGAGTAGTCTTCTCGTATTGGGGTTGGTGGTAGTGGGGAGTGCCAGAGGAGGGGAATGGTCACATGTTTCATCAGTGTTGACTTGTAAAGAGAATGAACGTCAGTTAGCTTGTGCATCATCAGCAGGAGGGAGGGGGTGTCTCTAAGGACGCCGTTGGGTCAGTCCTCATGCCAGTGTGACGTCACGTCCCGTTTCGGTGGCTATCAAAATGGTAAATTTAGCAATGATAGGATTTCTATGCCGATAAAAATTCAGTAAATGGTACTTATTTTGATTAAACGGTCAGAGGTGGGATGATTTAAAACGAAAACTTTCGTCCTTCGGGCAAATCAGGAGAGAAGTGTTGTCAAACGGTCGGACTTTCAAGGGGCAGTACACATCAGATTGTACGAGTCGGGTGATGTAGCAACTGATCCAAAGATTACTCGCCATTGGTTTGCAACCCTTACCCCAAACAATAGCTAAAACAATAGAAAGAATGACGTGTCATTGTTTCGTGCAGGGGCTGCAAACCAATGGCGAGTAATCTTTGGATCAGCTGCTACACTACTGGACGAGTCTGGAGTCCAGAATAGGAGGTTTATGAAATTTCAAGTCTTTGATGTTGATGGTTCGCCGAATCAATCTCTTCAAAGTTCATCAGGTGGCAGCGCGGAAAGAGCAGCTGAACAATAAAACGCCGCGAAGAAGAATCAAGGATTCAAGAACCTGCTGGCAGAAATTCGTTATTTTAATACTCCAAAATATAAGAGCCAGTTTAGCCAAAAAAAATCAACAGGTTCTTACATGTGGGGTTAGACTACATTTTCATAAACATTTTGACCAAACTTCTGGCTTTAATATAGGAAATTTACATTACAGTTTGAAAATATAATGTATAATGCAACAAGAGAAAAAAAAATAACAAGAATAAAATTTTTTAAAATGTTTGTTTTCTAGAATAAAGGTGGTCTGTGCTTGTTTGTGTTCTTGGCCATTGCATAAGATGCTTCTCAATGTAGTCTATGAATTCTTTGTTCTTTTAGTACATCATACGTGTACATACACATTCCCTTCACACCTTCTGCACTTTCACCTTTATTGAGTTGGTAAATCCGATGAGGCATCACACCAGCTATATTACAAATTACATTAATAAGTTATACTACATGAATAAAACATACCGTAAAGACTCGTGTAAAAGCTGCACCCCCAACTTTCAAGCATGATTTTGGGAAAAAAGAGGAACTCCAAAAAAGCACTCTTGTAAAAAAAGTGGGTCGTTTGTTCGCATATGTGTATTTGCAGCGACATTAGTAATAATAATTTTTAATCAATTTCCCTATTCCCTGTGACTGACAACAGTTGTCTTCATTGCTAAAGCCCACAGTTGAAATTAAAACGATAAAATTTGCACGAAAAAAGTGCAGGACAACGATGCAAAACGTTTGCTTGGTAACCACACAGTCATTTAACAAGGGAAGTCTGGACGTGGAAACGTTCACTTTCACATCAGCTGCGCGTGGATATCATGTTTATGAAGACGTATGGAAGCCATCGATCGGAGAAAAACCTGTTGCTAAACGAGATTTTAAAAAAACCCATGGGAAAATACGCCATGAAAGTAGTGAAGGACAATGAAACGGTAGGTCACTTACTTGCCTCACGAGTTCTCCCGAATAGCGTGGTATTTTCTTGCACCTGGTGAAGAAATCAGTGTTGAGGTGATCGGTCGAAGACGACATTTTTGTGTGGGATTTCACCTCACTTTGCCAGCATACGAGAGCCAAGTTTTTGTCACGTGGTCTCTATTAGGAAGAGAGAGGATCCTGGGAATGAGAGAGGCGGCCATTACTCTTCTCGGCTGTTGTCATTTGGCAAATTTCGACTTGTTTTCTCGGTGCGATTAATTTAAAAGGCAAGGAGAAGTCGTCTTCCTTTCTGACGTTTGTATTAAGCGAAATGTGACAGCTATATTGCAAGGAGTCATGCTTTCAAACTTATATCGGGCGATTAGTAATTTGCGGTTCCCTCTTTTAACCACGATTTGTTGACACGTTGCGTCACGGCGCCAGTTTCTGTAGATTCGCAAGTTAAAAAACTAATGCCTTTAAACTTTCTGTCAAACATTTTCACATTTACTGATAATTTTAAAACAGAAAAGCTAATTAATTTGTAAAAGTATAGTTTACGTACAGGTTTGTAAGCTGGTAGGCTGCCCAATAGCCGGTTGAATAATGAATAATGAATAATGAATAACGAGTATAAATAAAAAAATGAATAATGAATAATTGGGTCTGAAAACGCCGGAATAATGAATAACGCAGTTAATATGCCAGTGGAATAATGAATAATAACAATGAATAATAAATAACCTACAAAAATTTAAAAAGAATAAGGAATAATTCGAACAAAGCACACAAACAATAATGCATAATCGAGGTCCAATTATTGATCAGCTTCCATCCCCGATCATTATTATTCCCCCACTAGGACATTAAAACAGAGACCTGAACCAGTCAAGCTTGACTTGCCTTTGTTTTAATGTTCCAGTAGGGAAATAATAATGAGCTTGCCCTCCAGCATGGAGGATTTTGTACCATGTGATGGTTTCTTGCAAAAGGCCTATTATTGTGATAACAGATAACAATCATTTTCCGTGGAATTTCCATATCCGTTTTTTCTTTTTTCGTGGGATGCCGTAGGCAGCCACGGTAACAATTCGGGCTCATTCCTTTTCTTGTTTTTCTTCGTAGTAGTCTTCGTAGTCACGAATTGCAATGTTTTTTTTAATTCCCGTATCCTGCGAGATGTATTTGTGGCAACCTGAAAGACTTCCCTGTCCCGCGACTTGAATTCGGGCTCGCTCGCCTCAGGAGAGCGAGCGATGCCACAGCGCCATCGAGCCGTTCATTGACTATTGCTGGAAAGTTGAAGCTTTATTCCGGATTCTTTATTTAGTGTGGAATTCTTTCCGCCTGCGATGATTACCACAGTAACCTCACATCTGAAAGTATTTAATAAAGTGGACAAATTACTTTTCTTTAAGAACGGTAAGCTTTAAAGGCAAGGAGAAATTTCTACGTAATTTCTAGATCTCGCTTTGTTCTTCTTTTCCACTGTGAACATTACTGCAGACTGAGAACGAAAACTCCAATCGACATGTTTCTTGCGAACCAGTTTGTTCAGTCGTTCCAAAACATTTTGTGAATCGAACCAATGTGTTCAATCGGCCATAGTGCTAAGCATTTATCAATCGAACGAGTGATGATTTCAAGTTCGAGTGAGGCCTAACACTACTGTGAAGTATTTTATACCCAGTTATTCCATCAGAGACCAACCCTAGTATTGGAAGGCCGTGGGTTTAAATCCCACGCTGGTCAGAGTTTTTCTGTCCTTGGGTGGGCCCAATTCCAATACTAGGGTTGATCTCTGATGGAATATATAATTGGGTATAAAATACTTCACAGTAGTTCATTTAGCATGGCCATCTTCAAGGAACTTGGACTGACTTTACGTGCACCACTGCACCAAAGGTCGGTCATCTTGGAAAGATGTTTTCACATCTCACCTTCGTTTCTCTTTCATTTTTTCTGCAAAGGATGTTTCGATGAGCCATTTCGTTTCATCTTATAAACCTTTCAATTGGAGTTTCTGTTCTCAAACACTCAGTAAAAATACCCATCGATAGATGCCATCGTTTAGCAAAAAACAATGTACTTAGCCATTTTGGAATAAATACACTATTTTTACTTCGTTTCCATAGTCCAGTGGTCATTGTCACCACCTGTAATGAAGATAATCTGGGTCCGGGTATTCACGAGGCTAAACTACAGAATACAGAGCCATTTTTAACCATAGACCAAACGAGACGGCGCGTTTGGCTCGGCAGTGGGAAAACTTGTTTTGCGTTAAGTGTTGGGTTCATATATTTAGCGGCTCGTTTGGTTCGTCTGGCTCGCCAGTGCATGTAAGAATAAGGAATAATTTTTTTTCACAGGCTCATACGCTCTTTATGTCAATGTGATGGCTCGTTTGGCTCGGTAGTGGATGAAAGAAAGGCGAATAATTTGTATGACGTTAAGTCTCGCGTGAACAATATAGCACTGATTTACCAATTAATTATAAGCCTAAGGGCTCGTTTCAGTGATTAGGCCTAAGCACTCTTTTAAAATTTTAGCTTTCATTTTACGGTTCGGTTAACTACACTTTTCTCAAGATCGTGTGAAGAATATAGCGTTCTTTGATCCACTGCCGAACCAGACGAGCCAAACGAGCCGCAAAATATATGAACACAACACTTGACGTCATACAAATTATTCCTCGCTCTTTGATCCACTACCGAGCCAAACGAGCCGCTAAATATATGAACCCAAGACTAAACGTCATACAAACTACTCCTCGTTTTTTCATCCACTGCCGAGCCAAACGAGCCGCTAAATATATGAACCCAAGACTTCACGTGCATACAACTCATTCCTCGTTGTTACATCCACTGCCGAGCCAAACGTAACCTGCGATCAGGCCCATTTTTAGCTTCGCCCATATGTTCTCTTATGTCGTCGCTCGCTAAAATTGGGCCTGACCAAAAGTCTCTCAAGAATTCCGTTCGGTCGGCCAAATTTTGGCCGACCAAACTCGTGATCTGATTGGCTGTTGAAACGCCGGAAGTGAAAATGCCATCGTGATTGCGCGGAGCTCTCGCGAAGTCCTCGAGACCAATCCGCCATATGTGTACGAAGGAATTTGCTCCCTTTTGTTCTTACAATGCCGTGGACGGTGCAACTTGACTTTATTTGTATAAATGGAGATATGCCATCTGAAATATCTCATAACTTGTCCAGAATCGGGTTTGAATCTCTGGAACGAGTGAAATTAGCGATTCCGTTGTCGAGCTCTGTGGACGTGGGGTTGAAAGTACTTTGGCACAAACTTCCCTGATGTTTTGAAAGCCGCTAAATAGCTGGTTCTTTCAAATGGCAATGAAAGCCGATGCATATTGGTTTCCTGGATGAGACAAGGGACATATATATCAACAGGAGGAGATGCTGATAAAATCGCAAGTTACACGAATGCATGTTTTGAATATCTGTGTATCAAACGGCTTTATTTATTTACTGTACATGACACGGTTTTTTTGCACACTTCATAATATTTCCAGTTGATTTAACTTAAAACTCACACTCCAGAAACTAAAATGGCATGTTTCCAGAGAGATCAATTGTACAACAATAAAAGAAACTTTGCGAGTCCATCTTACTGTTCGTACTCCATCAAAAAATTAACAGCCAAACGTATCATGATTTTACTGCGCGCAATTCTAGAAATACACTGCAACTGAAGATATTACCCGAAAAAATCACCAAAAAACCTTCATGGGCAAACACGTTAAAGGAATAATGTATTTCTCTTTTTTTTCTTTAAAAATTTATTGCCAAACCGTCCAACAACAAAATGCTAGGTTATCTCAATTACAAATTAAGATGTCAAGCTTAAAAGATTGCATATTCAGTGAAGTTCGGAGGGAGAATTACACCGGCCTTTGCCGCAATATAGTCGTCGAAAACATTCCCCATGCTTTAAATGTGTTTTTCTCAAATTAAAGCCAACGGTAACTTTCGAATTCGTTAATAATATTCCTCCCACGGTAATTAACTTTGGTCAAAACAAAATAGCGTGAATCTGCCGTCCACGCGTGTATTGGTGTAATGGAAGTAAATTTGATTGGCGATGAAGGACATGTCAATCAATCAAAAAAGGTGGGCGGAAGGAATTTCGAAGAGGAATTTGGTCAGGCTCTATTTTTCGTTTCGCCAACTCCACGTAGCACGCGAAACTAAAATAGAGCCTGATCGCAGGTTAAGCCAAACGAGCCGCTCAATATATGAACCCAAGACTAAACATCATACAAATTATTCCTCGTTCTTACATCCACTGCCGAGCCAGAAGAGCCAAATGAGCCGCTCAATATATGAACCCAGCACTTAAACCAGAAACCCATAAGGGTTGAAACGTGTAACGGCCCCTTTTGTGCTGGGAAACAAGCTTCTGAATATTCAATTTGCCAAGTACCATATTTGGAACAACAAGAGCGAGGGGTTTCCAAATATGGTACTTAGCACTGAAACATTCAACCAATCAGTTCCCACTGAATATTCGGAAGCTGTGAACGCTCGTTACACGTTTCAAACCTTATGGGTTTCTGCTTAAACTAAACAACTTATACTTCGTTCTTTGATCCACTGCCGAGCCAAACGAGCCAAACGAGCCGCTAAATATATGAACCCAACACATGACGTCATACAAATTATTCCTCGTTCTTTTATCCACTACCGAGCCAAACGAGCCGCTAAATATATGAACCCAACACTTAACGCAAAACAAATCATTCCCACTGCTGAGCCAAACGAGCCGTCTCGTTTGGTCCATAGTTAAAAGTGGCCCTGCATTCTGTAGTTGCTTTTCTTTTCTTTAGTGCTAAATTAACCATACACCAATGTATTTTTGCAGGCCCGAGTTTAGGCTAATTGTAGCCTCTTGTTTATTATAATGTACGGATTAAGCTTTCATGCGAAGAATGGGGAATTCTCCGTTGTAAATATCTTTCCCTATATTTCGTAATCTATGGAAGCTTACTGTAAAATTGAAACGAACATTAGGGTCATTAGGATGAGCATCGTCTGGAAAGCTTCAAAAGAATCGTTTTCAATGTCACGCCATAAGAAATAGATCCGAAGCCGTACAACAAGAACGGATTTTGTAGAAGACTAATGCATAAACAACCTGACCAAGTCTGAGGTCTTTGTGGTTCATTGTTTCTGAGTTATTTGCCGAAGCGTGTAAGGCCAACGTTATAGAGTTTTGTGGGGAGCAGCGATGTCGGTGTACCACCTGGCGACAAGGAATCAACGTTGCCATGAAAGCGCATACTTTTCACCCGCGAGTGCACATGAGTATAAACACATCTCCTAATATACTTGAAACGTTAAACTACGGAGAATCATAACGAGAATTTTTTTTTTAATCAAAAGCGGATTTCAGTATCTGGTGTCACGCAAGTCGCAGTTCTGAAATTCAAAATGCTGTATAAATATTACTTTCAAAACCGAAAACGTTACGGAACTGGTAACTTGTAAAGAAATTTCTTTCTAGGTCATCTTCAAAAACACGAAAGACCTCGCGGTTTTGATTTTAGAATTTGATGACGTCACTGTGAAAACTATATATTTACCCAACGTAATTATGACGAAAGTGGGAGGGAACACGCTGGCTCATTTCAATGGCTAACATGCTCGTTCGATTTGGTCTCTTGACTACCGTATTTTCTCTATGAAATTATTCACAGTTCAATTTTCACAACAGCAGGAAGTCACCTTCCCAACACGTCTCAACAAACTTATAAACGGGTGGAGTGTGTGCTAGTACGTGGTTGGCTAAAAACACTCACACCACTCTCGTCACATTACAACCTAACACGTCTTTGCATTCGCTCTCATTGTTCCATTGTTGCAATTGGCTCAAAACAAAGTCTCAGGGAAATCTACGTTACATGTGGTTACACTTTTTGAAGCTCGAACGAGAATTTTTCTGCGGTACTCATTACCTCGCGCGGCACAATTCTCTGCCGCCTAGCCAGCCTTGCGTTTCGCTTGCCTGGCTCGTTGGCAATAAACCAGAGATTACTTGCATATCGAAACAAAGACGTTATTTGTTTAGATTACATGAAAGTCATATATTTTAATTGCGGCTTGAAACACGTCGATAATTGATATCATCGCACAGTTCTGAACGCCACTTAAACAGTAACGAAAGAAAGACCTGAGTTGAACTCATGACCTCTGACAGTGATACCGGTGCACTGCTCTACCAGTTGAGCCATCAATGAGTGGAATAGTATCTTTTGAGTTTTGAGAACACTGCCTAATAAAAATAATAATAATAATAATAATAATAATAATAATAATAATAATAACCATCATCATCATCATTATCATAATAATTCCTATCAGGCATGATAATGTTATCGATTTGATGATGAAAATTACGGGTAAAATCATATTTAAGACAACCGTTTCGGTGTCCTCATGACACCATCATCAGGTCAAAATATAATATTTAACAGATAACAAGAATATTAATGTTCAAGTTCAAGTTCGAAGTCCCTAAAGGCTAGGTGAAGAGTTTGTGCTCTGGAATAAGGAACATCTCGTGTAGAAGACAATCAAATTTGCCGGAGCATTTCTTAAGAATGTTAACATGTTTCACATTCTTAAAAAAAAAAATTAATAATAATAATAACAATAATAATAATAGTAATAATAATAATAGTAATAATAATAATAATAATAATAATAATAACTTTGTTTAAGGTGGCTTAAATCAGTTTCAATACTTTTCAAGAGGCCTTGTTATTAGAAGGATTGACACTACAACACTTTATCACATAACAGAAATATTATGGCACCGTATGAAACATCAACTATTGCTAAACAAGATGCACTCATTTTTGTGACGTAACAAGTTACCATGGAAACAGGAAAGCCTTGCAAAAACATCCTATATCTTGGCTTTAGTTGCTCATATCTGAAAAACGAACTCGGTGACCCCAATTTTTTATTGCACAAAAAAAAAATTGCAGGCCAAGATAAAATCCTCTGCAAAGTGTAAAAGAATTCAATTATTTAAGGTGGCTCTGAATCCGCTACACAGATTAATTTAAAAAGTTTTATTCTGGCATGCTGATTACATTTCAGAAATAAAAATGGGGGTCATCGAGTTCGTTGTTGAGATACGAGCAGGTAAAGCCAAAATATAGGGTGTTTTTGCATGGCTTTCCTGTTGCCACGGTAACGTTTTACGTCACAAAAATGAGCAAATCTTTTTAGCAATAATTGGTGTTTGTTTATAGTACCATAACGTTGCTGTTAAGTGATAAAGTGTTTTAGTGTCAATCCTTCTAATAAGAACGTTTCTTTTAAGTATTGAAACTGGTTTGAGCCACCTTAAGTGTCAATGGATTTAGCACAAGAGCACTAATTAATGAAATTAATTCAAATCAAATCAAATCAAATATGGGTTTTTGTGGAGAGGGGAAAACCGGAGTACCCGGAGAAAAACCTTGTGGAGCAAAGTAAAGAACCAACAAATTCAACCCACATATGACGCCAAGTCTGGGAATCGACACCCGGTCACATTGGTGGGAGGTGAGTGATCTCACCACTGCGCCAGCCCTGCTCCCTACTTCCTTTATTTTCTTCGAGTGGAAGTGACTAGTCTTCTCGTATTGGTGTTGGTAGCAGTGGGCAGTGCCGGAGGAGGAGTATGGTCACATTTTTTATCAGTGTTGACTTGTAAAGAGAATGAACATCAGTTAGCTTGCGCATCATCAGTAGGAGGGAGGGGATGTCTCCCGTTGAGTCAGTCCTCATGCTACTGTGACGTCAAGTCCTGTTTCGGTGGCTATCAAAATGATGAATTTAGCAATGATAGGATTCCTATGTTGAAAGAAAAATCAGTAAATCGTACTTATTTAGATTAAACGGTCAGAGATGTGAAAACTTTCGGCTTTCGGGCAAATCAGGAGAGAAGTGTTGTCAACCGGTCGGACTTTCAAGGGGCAGTACACAGCAGATTGGACGAGTCTGGAGTCCAGAATAGGAGGTTCATGAAATTTCAAGTCTTAGATGTTGATGGTTCGCCAAATCAATCCCTTCAAAGAGCAGCTGAACAGTAATACGCCGCGAAGAAGAACCTAGTATTTAAGAACCTGCTGGCAGAAATTTGTTATTTTAATACTCCAAAATATAAGAGCCAGTTTAGCCAAAAAAAAATCAACAGGTTCTTACATGTGGGGTTAGACTACATTTTCATAAACATTTTGACCAAAAGTCTGGCTTTAATATAGGAAATTTATATTGAAGTACTGAAAAAATAATGTAAAATGCATCAATTAAAAAAAATAACAAGAATAAAAATTTAAAAAATGTTTGGTTTCTACAATAAAGGTGGTCTGTGCTTGTTTTTGTTCTTGGCCATTGCATAAGATGCTTTAAAACGTAGTCTATGAATTTTTTGTTCTTTAGTATATCATACGTGTACATGCACATTCCCTTCACACTTTCACCTTCACCTTTATTGACTTGGTAAAGGCGATGAGGCATCACACCAACTATATTACCCTGAATTGGTGTGATGTCAAACGACTTTTACCGGCGACATACCTAAATGTAGATGTAGATGTAGAATTACGTTTAAGTTATAATTAAGTTATACTACATGAATAAAATATAATTATAAAATACATATAAATGCAATACGCATAACCGAAAAACGTATTTAACTGGGTTAGCTCACAAGAGAGCAGAAAATTTGGTTTAATAAATGCCTCTTATAAAGAACAAGTACCATTTATAGCAATTTCTTGTAATCAACATCAGTATCCTTCTTCATAAAAATTAAGAACCTAATTAAGAACCTATTTAGCCTAAACTTCCAATAAGTACTTCAAACTATAAGAATCTATTTAATTTGCCAAACTTCAAAAAAATCTAGGTTATTCTTCGCGGCGTTGTATTTGCCAGTTTCGAGTTCGAAGTTTCATCCTATCCCGAGAAAAAAAAAAAGACTTAAGTTCAGTATTTTTACGGATTGGGAGGTAAGTTCAATCTGGTTCTAGTTTATTTTCTCTATTGAAATTATTATAATATTCCAAGGGCACAGCTATTTCTTCTGCAAACAGTATTCAGTGAGTCCTCCACAGCCTATAGATTCGATTTGAAAATATAACAGAATTGAGGTTCATGAAAATAATCCATCGTTTTGAACAAACGAAAATTCAAATAATTATTATTCCAGTCCTCTGAATTGAATCAAAAAATCTATTCCTTTGTGTTTACACAATTTGAAACTAGCCTCTTGCCTTTGGCTCCATTGAATCCTGATGACAACATCAACGCTATTATTTATTGACTTCAAAGCTACTGGTGACAATGGTCGGGCAAGGCAAAAGTAATGACCCAACTTGCCAAAAAAGAATAAATAAATAGAATTACAAGACAATGAAGTCCACCAAGGATGTAGGCAAGTCAAGCAACTATGTCTTGTGGTGAATGTGAACAAAATTAAAATTTTAGAATCCAACCTAATAATAATAACAATGTCTTATTCATTCGCTAAAATACATAACAAACATTACAATAACTCACATATGATACACAATATACGTCAACACCTTAGAACTATAGACTAAATTGTATTCAAATTTAATCTATTACAAAAGCTATATTAAATCGTTCTGTATTCAATTTTGGTCTGGCAGAAGATGGCTCACATAATTGATAAGAAGTAAATTTAACCTTTGGTGCAGTCGGTGGCAGGGATCACCCTTAATTTTTAAAAATAAGCTTCGATCACATTGTACTAAAAGAATATCGTATGTCATCTTTTATAATTTTGGTCTGGCAGAAGATGGCTCACATAATTGATAAGAAGTAAATTTAGCCTTTGGTGCAGTCGGTGGCAGGGATCACCCTTAATTTTTAAAAATAAGCTTCGATCACATTGTACTAAAAGAATATCGTATATCATCTTTTATAGCGTCTAGTTAAAAAATGCTGAATTGCGTTTAGGACAGATTGATTCCCTCCGTAAACGCATACATAACTTTTGTCATAATTAGGGAGTGAAATAACTTATCTACTTCCTTCCTTCTTAGAGATCTTATAGTAAAGAAGCATTTGTTCGCTTCCCATA
>NC_090879.1:220513-230513 GCF_036669935.1 Montipora foliosa
ATTATTATTATTATTCAGTCCAGGATTGTTATAAATTTTGATAACCATGTTACGTCACAACATGGCGGCCATTGCAGAAATCGGAGGATTTTGTATACACTTCACTTTATTCGTTTTTTGCTCGGAACTAGTTGGGTTATCTACCCAAAATTCTATTCGATATGGACAACAAAGAAACATTCTTCGTCTTTTTCAAAGATGGCGGTGGGAGAGCGGGTTGAACGGTTGGAAATGTTAACTGTAAAGTGGGACAGTGCATGAAATTGGATCCCAAAGTCAGGTACGTTTTCCACTTTGTCGTTTGATTAAAGGCACTTGTAGATTTTTCCAGCATTTGCAAAAAAAATGTCGATATCTTCAAGTCTTTTACTTGACTTTTCACGTGTTTTTGCTGTTGTGCACGATCTATTAAAAATGTGCAAGGGGGTATTTTGATTTGCGATGTGCTGTTAATAATGGCCCCCATAAAAGATTGATTTACTCCTAGGCGTTGAGATGGCGGATGCTGATGCCCACAGGTAAAAAATAGGAAACTTGTGTAGATTTTGTGGCTCTACAGCGTCGAAAAAGACTGAAAGGCCTAAAAATAAATTCAAGGATGATTTTGAACGACATTTTGGTATTAATTCTGGAAAGTGCAGTGGAAGGCTTAACGCTTTAGTGACACAAGAACAATGCCTGTCAAAAAAAGTGATTGCCGTTGATTTCCTGCAAGGTGTAGCAAAACACAACTTAATTAGTCCAATTATGTTCTGATCCAACCTGGTTATGCATTCAATTGCACGCAGCAGAATGACAGTGGATATTTTGGAAAACTTCATTCAGGGGGTCAGTATAACATTATGAAATCCTGGTTAAATGGTTCCCTGCTATGCCAGAAGGAGACATTCTGACTGCCATAGATAATGATCAGGTTTTGTCAAAGAAGTGGACTGGGTGCAAAGATAAGCATCTTGGCATGTGTGTGTTATACAGAGGTTGGTACCAATGATGCAGTTTTGCAAAGAGATGAGAAGCTTGCACCAAGGTAATGCAAATGCCACAATTTATAATTTATGAATCCTACCGCCTACATTTTGTGATTTTGAATTTTTTTTGCAAGTCTCTTTTATGTTTAAATTGTCCATTATGGGGACTATTTTAATCATTATCAAATTCCCAAATTGTTAGGACTGAAGAGTGACTGGATTGCATGAAGAAACCATTCTTTAGCCATTAGCTGTGTTAATAAACATAAAATAATGGGTTTTTTTCCTTTTTGTTTATCAACATTAACATTTTGTACAATTATGCGGTAGCTTAATTAAACCTGCCAACTAATTTTTAGAAAAAGGCTTGAGATTTATTTACCAGGATTTTTTTCTTCAATGTGTAGTTCCATAAAATGTCCATACCTCCCCCACAAAAGGTGCATTTTGACACCCCTTCACCCATCTAGAAATTCTAATGAGGTTTCTTTCAGTGTTTTGGTCTTTCTGCACCCTTCGTCTCCCTGGAATTTGAACTCCTTTGTGTGTGTGTGGGTGTGTGCAGAGTTCAGAGTTTTGTAAGGCATCCTGCAAACCGGATTGCTTCGAGATCCTGGACTCTGCAGCCACTAAGTACCAAGTGAAGCTTAAGGAATCCATGTATATGAAATGGGAGAAGCCCGATCTCAACCAGCAGGTGAAACACATTAACCTGACTCTCTCCCTGTAAGGGACTAAGCGTCACTCATTTAAAAATTTTTGTTTTGTTCTGTTTTGATTTAATACGCAATATTGACAAAGCAATGTAACGAAGTTTGTAAGATCGCGCGCGCTTTAAATTCAACGGCAATTTCAAAATATGTAACACTGAAGATGGCGGATGTACCGTCGAAACATGTCTGGAAAATTAAAGAAAGTTGTTATGTTTATATGAAAATTCCTTTTATAGGGAAGATGTCTGTTTACAAATATTGACATCAAATTTCTTTTGATATTTAAATTTGCCTACCACCGAACAAAAGAACCCTTTGTTTCAGCATCCAATAAGGCTCCACTTGGCACATTAATATTAATAGGTGATATCATTGATATCCTCACTATATAGCAAGCTGAGCTAGAGTCAATTGCCTGAAAGAGGAGGGGTGGGCTGACTGTTTTCATAATCAACTAACACATTTGACAACATATGTACTTACATACTCTTATTTATTTTTAATTGAGTGGTTTAATTTTAATTGAACATTTTTATTAATGTTGTTACTTAATCATTCTTATTTTAAAATTCATTAACAGTAAATGGCCCAAAAGATTGGAAGAAGCAAAGACTGACACTTCAAAGAAACAGCATCTCTCTGCCACATCTGATGATGTCATGCTATTGCATAAAGAGGCAAGTAAAGAAAGATTGTCATTGACAAAATATAATAAATATTATACAACTTAAAATACTTTGTACATGTAAGAAACACCAACACAGTATCACAGGCTGGTAAATAAGAGTGTACTTCATTTGGCTAAATCACCGAACAGTTCTCATTCTGGATGTTTAATTGTTTAAATTGTTGTTTTGGTCATTTTATGATTTGGAGTTTTGGTGTATTAATTCATTGAATCTGGTATCTTGCATCTTCATTATTTCGTTTTCATTAAGAGGACTCTCATTTCTATTCACACTTTTTTTTTAATTTCGTTGAATGATGTGTTTCTGTCTTAAGTTTCAGGGTACGTTGTAGAGAAATTAATACTAAAGCCCATTTGAAAGTATCATACATTTTTCTTACTTTAAAACAAAAATATGATCTTGAAATTTTGCTCGAAGTTGTGCAAAGACGTGCTACAAACACGTTCCTACGGTAATATGTTTTTGGTATTTAAGCCGTGCACACACATAATGATACAGAGAGTCATTTCAGCGGCTTTGGCAATATTAATGTCGTAACGTGTAAATAAAACGTAATTTTCCCCTTGGACCATCGCTTCCTGTGCATTCGGCAATTCAAGAGCCGTTTCAAAAACGAAATTATTCACTTTTCTTGTTTCATTTTTATTTTATACAGAATATCCCAGCTTCGCCTCCCAAGAAAAAGAAGCCGACTGATGACTGATGAAAATATCATGCCCAGTATCGAAGAATAAACAGTGCATTTTAGCTTAACTGTTGTCATCTCCTTTACTCACTTACTGTGTTATTTTACTCGGAACAGTTGTTAGATTAGGTATTCAAAATAATGCCTCGAAATAACTTTGCCCAAACATTCCACATACTATGCATTTCACTGTCATATAAGCATTGAAAATTCCTCCCTCTTTACCCGCGTTGCACCCTATCGTCCGCCATATTGAATTTTCACGCAGTTGCTGATCAATGATGTCACGTGGACTAGAATTTGAGCAGTGATTGGCTAATGGTTTGTTTTGGTAGTGGTTATCAAAATTGATAACAATCCTGGACTGTTATTATTATTATTATTATTATTATCATTATCATTATTATTATTATTATTATTATTATTATTATTATTATTATTATTATTATTATTACAGACACCAAGCGTGGCTTACAATATTATCTTCATTTCCTGGATTGGCCTATTAGGGAATTAATAATAATAATAATAATAATAATAATAAATAATGCTAATGATGATGATGATTTTATTAACAGCCTTTTCACGCGGTGGCTCTTCATCCATTAATATCTAACTAAAGTTAATTACAATTAAAACAAACTTAGAAAAAACTATGTTAAAAACACTAAAAAATCATAATTTGGACCTGGCTTTATCTTGTAGCAATTTCTTTGTCTCCTTAAAAAATATAATTGGGTCCATGCAGTTTGGTTACTAGGTTATCTGCTGCCTCATGTATTACTATTAAACACCCATGTTTCTTTTTTTAACAAATAAGAGCAGTGGAAACCCCAAGACAAAAACAAAAGACCTGCCCACTCCAAATGGAAGACAGCAAATGAGACATCATACACCTTATTCCAAAATGGCCGCCATTTTAGTATTCTTTTGTTTCCTTTCAAACGTAAAATTCAAAAGAATATTTAAACTCGAACGAGGCCAAAAGGGCCAATTTGCAATCAAACAAAAGAATACTAAAATGGCAGCCATTTTGGAATAAGGTGCATAGCCTTTTACAATAGCAACGCACCTTTTTCAAGTTGTTTAACTGCGAATTTAGCTTGAGATTTCGGAGAGGCTTTGTTCTTTGGATTTGACGACACAGTGGCAAAACTACTTTTCTCGCGCATCCGTTTTATTGCATCCTTTATCTGTCAAGTCATAAACTCAATAAGTAAACAAATAAATAAGGAAAGAACAGAATTATTAAATAAATTCATTTATTAATAGTCAGAAAAGCAAAAAGCAGCAGCAAAAAGTTTTGAGCAAAGGCAAATATCCATCTACAGAAGAATATAAAACCAAGAACAATGAACTGAAACTAGTCCTTCTAAGTGTCTCCGACATATAGCGATATTTCTTGTTTACAAACATTGACGTGACAATTTTTTTTTTTTTTGGTATTCAAATTTGCCAACCACGGAACAAAAGAAGTCATTAGGGCCGTTTATACGAGAGAAAATAAGCCGTGGTTTACATAAGACGCTAACACCCCGTATAAAAATGGTACAAAATCTACGTTCACGGCTTTCTCAAGCCGCGGCTTATCCTGGCCTGGGAGTTTACATTCGTATAGATAGTTCCTTCCGCGTATTATGTACGCTGCGGCCAGAGTAAGCCGCGGCTTATTTTCTCTCGTATTAGGTTCTGGTTGGCATATTAACAATAGTGGATGACGTCACGAGAAACATTGCTATAAGAGGCTCGGGAGTTTATCAAAATATGCATTCCGGAACATCAATTATGATCGCGCTTATTTTGTATTCAATTTCTTCCGCGCTTTAAATTTGCCAGTCAACAAGGAGAATCGTGATATCATGATATTAGTAGCGATACGTTAAAAGAAAACCAGGAAGCTCCTAGCAAATTAGGGCTCCTGAAGAAGAAAGAGGTCTGCATCTGTTCCAATAGTTTAACTCTCTATTTACAGCTTCGGACACCAGAAGAGGTTGTAATGAATCTTTATGGTATATTTAATTCATTTCCTGGTGAATGATCTCTACAATTTTCCATACGAATTACCACTTCACTCGACCGTTTCAGGCCTTAAGCACGGTTGAAATCTAAAACTCTATACTCAACTTGACACTCGAAGCGATCCGACGATCGATCAACACTCAGACTATGTCCTTCTTTTTTTTACACGTGACTTTCTTCCCGCCACACGTAATGTATGCTTATTTATGTCAAATCTATTTTTAACAGAGGTAAAGTCCACTGCATACGCGAGAAAAAAGCTAAGAGAAACGCACTGCGAGACAGACACACTTTCTCCAGTATACGGGAACATTTTGGTAAGAAATATATATACATATACGCTCCGCGAGGCCGCGAAAAATAGTCAATCGTGAGAATCTGCCGAGTTTAAGCACTAAACGATGCGTATGCCAGCACATTATCATTTTAACTCCCAAAGCACAGATTGCTACAGACAAAACAGGAAACAATATTCGACCAATATTTACAATAAATAAGCAGCGGAGTTTGGTTTCTTACCTGTTTGTTTAGCAAACAATGGAAAATAAAAATCATGAGCCCCTGTAGAGAATTGGCGATGGCAAAAATGTACTTGAAAGCGATAGTAGCTGAATTGTAGGCAAGGAGTCCGAACAGCCACGTGATTCCCAGCAAAGGAAGAATGACCGCGGAGGCCTTGACACCAGCTTTGACTTTCTCTATTTGTGTCTTGTTTTGAACGTGTCTCGTGCCCATCATTTGACGAATAACTAAGATGAATACCACGATATTTACCTGTGAAAGAGACAGTTCACAATCTATTAACTGTCTGGGCTTTACATCTTAGATGGGATGGCAAAGTCTTCGAACTTTGAGCTGCATTTAGTTTCTACAAAATTTGAGGAGGGGTGAATACATTATGATCGGATGAATCAATTAATGAATCAGCAAATTCCTCGATCAACGAATCAACGAATACCTGAATAAACTTATGACAAAATGAATAACTGACTGAACGAGTAAAATGAATTTATGAAAGAATGACTGATGAACTGAACTGAACGAACGAACGAACGAACGAAATGAAATCATGAAAGAATCAATGATTTACTGATTGACAGACTGAATGAATGAACAAACAAAAGACTGCATGAACGAAACCATTTAAGCCTAGTCCTCATTGGCGGTCCAAGGATAAGCATAAGAAGCTTCGTGCTATGTTGGGGACACCCTCGACATAGGCACAGGATCATACGCATGCGCAAAACGTATTTTGCGACCATTCCCTGTCGTCCCAACACTCATTTAATCGAGTGGGTCACAGTCTTATGCTCATGTCTTCACTTAGAACAACACCATTATAAGAATAAGCATACGATAAGCATAAGAAAAACAACAATTAGCATTCTTATGAGTGTCGCCGGCTTCCTCACTAGCCCATACGCGTTCTTGTACTTGTCGTCCCTCGCGTCTCTTGTGAGAACCACGCTTCCGTTTATAAGAAAGAGGAGGCTAGCTGTGAGGGTTCCATATGTATTCTTAGATTCATATCGTAAGGAATTTTTACTGACCAAAATGACGGTTATTGCAGGTGCAATAAAACCCCATATCAGCCCGCTGGAAACATCAAGCCAACACGCGTGCGCGTTACCGTACCCCACAGCTTGAGTAGCGGCCAATGAGATGGCGACGATGATGGCTGGAAAACCTGTTTTAAAAAAAGAGTTGCAGTGATTTAGAATCACTGAAGGGGCAATTGAAAGTTTATTGTTCGCAAAAAATCAACGGATTCCATGATTTAAATTTTTTCCTGCTACTGAGTAAGGAACAGCTACGAAGTACTGACAGTACTTAGTAAAAATCTACAAGATATTTCTGATTAACACGGACCGGCGAGCAAGTGCATATGGAAGCTAAGCTCGTGTGATCTTGAAAATCAAAACTATTTAACATGCAGTCACTATTTCGAAACCTTCCTAGCTTTTCTTAACAGCAAATTGGGCAGTGGAAAAAATAAAAGCAACTTACAGATCAGTATGTAAGTTACATTTGCCTCACATGTTCTTCTGAAGTTTGGATTTTTGATGTAATTATAGTATAGTATGGTAATGCAAGTTGTAAGAACTGTAATTGATTTTTATTTAATGTTGTAATTAATGAAAGTACTGTAATGTTAGTGCAGTAGATAATGCTTGCACCGGAAGTTAAAATTTATTGCTATAATAATAAAAGACTGTTAAAAAAACCTGGCAGTTTGTCTTTTGTGACATAAGCACGGCAAGAACAAAATGTTTTAAGTTCAAGGTTCACATCTTTTGGTCGCATCTCTAAACTGCCGAACTTTCCAAATGCTTGGCTTCATATACGCGTTCAAGGCCCATGTTCACCCAAAAGACATTGCGCGCTTGTGTCGTTGCTTTGAAATAGTTCCAACGTTTTGATTGGGTAATCGCTGGTGATTTTCGGATTTTCCGTATGTGTGAATTTCAAGGCGACGCGCAAGCCATTTTGAGTGAAGATGAGCCTCTAAACAAAGAAATTAAATTCGAAAGTATGATTAGGAAAAAATATTTTATTGCTATAGAGAGAGAGAAAAAACCTACCCCAGCCAAAAATGTAGAAATACTTGACTTTCTCCTCGGCGATTCCTCCAAACACTTTAACCAATAAAATGTAAAGTAGCACACCCTCGCATAGCATCCATGAAAACAAAGAGAGCAGGAAGTAGTGAAGAAAAGCGGCAACTACAGTGCAGCCAACCTGTCAATCAATCAATTTATCGAAAAATCGGTCAATCAGTCAATTATTTGTTTTCGTAAGACGTCACAGCGTCCGTGATGGCATCCCGAGTAAAGAATCAAGCAATCTATCTTCCTCACAATTTATCAAAGAAACACCCCATTATTTGCAAAAATCCAAAAACTGAATTTCGTTGGCAGAAAAGATTTCTAGATAAAATGGAAAACTAGGATGACTATCAAAAAATGTTCTTTTGAAAGCAAACGATATTGCCGGCAATATTAAAAACATTGTAAAACAATCGACTGCAATTTGCTGCCAAATTCGAGGACTCTCGTAGACAACTAAAGATTTGATGGAAAAATATAACGGGATTAAATATAAAAAAAAAAGTCTCAGAAAGGACAGGGGATCAAAACCGTCATTACATTCATTACATCCAAGAGAAAATATAAAAGGAGGAAAGTTCCCCCCCCCCCCCCTTCACCCCCATTTTTTTTTTTTTTTTTTTTTTTTTTTTTCTCTTTGGCTTCGGACGACTTGCGCTAATTCAATCAAGTGCCCCAAACTGAAAAACAAAAGAAAAACCGTCTGAATACTGAAACCTACCTTGTTGCCCCTCGCCAATCCTTCAACGATAACAAATATGCACGACAATGCGACTGCAACGCACAGATTGAGAAGAACTTTAGCTCTCGGACTTTTGACTGCACGCCAGAACACCAGCGAAACAGCAATAGTTACAAGTACAGCAATCAGCGAGATGGTGCAACCAATTATTGAAATCATTTCAAGGGCTTTTGTGTCAGGTTCTCCGATCTCAAAATAGACAAAAAAAAAATAGTTTAAATTCTTATCTTCAAGAATTAAGACACCCGTCTTACATATCTTGACCAATCTGGAGTAGGACGTTTACGAATTGTGGAGCTGGCGTTGGATTTCAGGCCTTGGTTCTTCAAAAGGTGGATAACGCTATGCACTGAAATGTATAGATTGAGCCAAGCCTAAAAACGGAGCTGCCGTTGCTAACCCCAGAAAGCAGAATAGCGTACATGGAAATAATTATGCTTCTGCAAAAGTACAAAATTAATCGTCATTACTGTATACAGTTTACAGTGATCACAACAAACAACAACTTCCTCATTTACGTTATACACCACTGGGTTTCCACAGACAGCACATTTAATATTCTTTCGTGAGGGATGCGAGCCGGGTTCATAGTTTCACTTGATTTCATATCCGCAGTTCAATATACGATTCATATCATATATCATTTCATTCCTTGATTCATTCATCACGGGAACACCAGAACCCATAAATGACCAGCTCCCAACGTCATTTGCTTCATAGGTCAGTTGGTTAGAGCGTCGCGCCGGCATCGTGAGGTCACAGGGTTCAAACCCTCTTGAAGTCCTGAATTTTCAAAGTTTTTCTAAGCAATTGCTAAAATTGCGTTCATAACTGCGAGGATCATAGCTTCACTTGACGTTAGAAATATGTTGACATAAACTGTACACTCATGTTACGTAGCAACCGGTCCAACTTTTTACGATACGGACCACGCTCCGCCATTTTGCCGCGCTAATTGCAGGAAATTGAAATTGTTGCGAAAGTTTACAAACGAAGGAACCTTAAGAACTCGGGAACGGTTTTTCCAATACGGAATCCCGGCAAATAAATGTGTATTTCTGAATTGTTAATTTGACACTGAGTAGGCATTTCCTATCTTTAGTTAACTTACAGTGGAGTCAAATGGATCCATGAGGGATGCAAATATAGTCAGGTGATCACATTTGCACGTAGTAATCTTTGCGTCAGATTCACTTGGCACCAGCTCGCAACCGCTGGTTTTCCATACTGCATCCTCTCCCTTTCGCCAGAAGACACATGTCGCTTTTGGTGAGGCCCCGGATGGATCGCTCACCTACAGGAAAAAAAAGGGAGGTAAAAGAGGCATTTAGTATCGCGTTTACGGCAAACGGTATTCTGGTCCCAGAGATTTTTCTTTGTCGTCTTCGTCGTCGTCTTCTTCTTGTTGTTCTAAAATGAAATTTAGCAGCGAAGCGGCGACAACGAACGGCGAAAAACCTCTGTTTTCGGTCTCTTCGAATATCATTTCCAAGCAAACGTCAACTGTCAAAGGCTTCAAAATCATAACTAAAAAGCATCCCAGTGACAATTACGTTATCACACGCTCGTCAGCCATAG
>NC_090879.1:235513-240513 GCF_036669935.1 Montipora foliosa
GGGGAGAGGGGGACTTTTTTAGCTTGTAGGGATCTTTTTCCACGTCCAATGCCTTTGCAGATTTTTTTTTTTTTTTTTTTTTTTTTTTTTTTGGGGGGGGGGGGGGGGGGAGGCAAGTGCCCTGCACTATTTGTTTGGGAGGGGGGGGGGGGGATATTCTACTGTCGCAATTTTAATCTTCACTAGCCACAGTCTGATTGCCTAGAACAGGCTTCTGACAAATATTTTTGTCTCTTTCACACAGGGTCGTTTTGCTTTACTGTCAAAATTACACTCAGGGGGAAACATAACCAAGTATCAGACACATTAATAAGCGACAGGCTCCTGTAAGCGGCTATTGCACAACTGATGGGGTTGCGTTGCATTTTTTGGTTTGATGTCTAGCGAAATAACAATTTCATTTATTCCTTCCCCTTTTAATAAAATTCTTTTGTGGTATGCAGTGAATCAAGGTTTTAGCTAGACTTCTGTTGTGTGATCAACCAGTAACCAATATGGGCCGGGTTCGATTCCCAGACTCGGCGTCATATGTGGGTTGAGTTTTTCTCCGGGTACTCCGGTTTCCCCCTCAAAAACCCCTCAAAAACCAACATTTGACTTCATTGTGTTAACTTGTTAATTTCAATTTACAGTGTCCCCGATTAGTGCTCTACAGCGCTGAAAGATTAGACACTTAAATAAAGTTTCTTTCCTTTCCTTTCCATGATATGGGGCCAAAGGGACCATTCTTCTAGGCGGCTCTGGGGGTATGCCCCCCAGACAACTTTGCAAAATTGAAGCGTTTTTGGTGCGTTTTCCACCATTTTCAGCCGATAAATTTAACGTATCGATTGGACTTGAATGATAATGCGTCAGCAAAGAACGAGAAAAGAGACAAGTTCATTTGACCACCTTCCAAGCGAGATAATTGTTATGATTTTTGAAACTGCTGTACGATCTTCAAACCCCAGTGATGCCTGCATTCTTTTCCAGCGACTAAGAAATGCGTGCTGTCGATTTCGCCAGTGCGCCGATACTTTCACTTACTTGTTACCGAAAAATACCATTGTGACGGATCCCCGGGTATAATCAGTGTATGGCGGCTCATAAAGGAGTTTGGTCCTTCCAGTGGATTGATCCTTGAGTTAAGACGTATAATTAATAGCAACCGTTGGCACCATGCATGGCTCGAGTTATATGCCATAGGTTTAAGTTGGTTCCAAATTAAGAACATTTTTTGGCGCAATAACATGCTATTTTCTTTTGTTTAGTAGCTTTTCTGTATCAGCATGTTTTCGGTTGTTGTTATTGCTGTACTTTGTTAATGCTGTTACCTGTTAAAGCAGCTTTTTGCCGGAAGATACAATAACTAATGTAAAATGCACCATGTAATACGAAGTTTAAAGTTAAATACGTTGTAATAACTAATAAAAGTTGCCGTTCAAAGGTTTAGAATTGCAATTTTCTTTCAGTACTTTCGTGGCAGGAGAGATTGTAGTCTCCACATATTCCTATGCATTCTTCCGTGTTAGAAGAACCCCTCACTGACCCAGGGGTTTTACGACCGGCGGCTCGTGGCCTTCAATCCTTGTCAAAAAGTTTAGGGACACTTCAAAAACAGCACTCTATTGTAATTGACCAGAATTAAAATTCACCTTCCCCCTCTGCAAACAACGCTGTGTAATGGATTAAGATGTAAACTACGGCACCCTGAGGCCCAATATCCAGTCCACGGTTCATGGCCCACTCCCTTAGATAAAAGCCGCCAAATTGAATATCGATAAATCCTCGGATCGAAGTCGAGAACTAAAGGAAAAATCAGAAAAATTGCAAAAGAACAGTCTTCAGTAATTGCACTAAGGTGAATGTTAATTAAATATGAATGTTACGTATTCATTTCATACTAATTAACAATCAACAGCCATAAAGATCACCGATGTCGGTTGCAACATTAACATCATTGGAAAGACCGCATTACAATTTACGCACACTTACAAATATAACAAAATGCGTAGGTTGGATTTCTTAACAAAAGCTGCACACGTTATTACACAATGCGCACATTATTACAAAATGCCGAAATCGTTATTGTAACATGCGTAACTTATTAAAAATGCCACAGAACAGACGCTAATATCCTCTATATTGTCATTGTGTCGCCTAAAGCATGACTTGTAAGTATCGGCGAGGAACGGGTTAATTAAAGAGAACCTCATCGCCTACTGAAAATAAATTTTAACCGGAGGCAACAATCTTCTTGATTAAACTTTTGTGAACTTTCCTGAAAGAAAATGTTGGCATAAGAAGAAACATAATTTTAAAATCGCTTAAAACAGGCGCCACTATCTTGAACTGTGACGAGTTGCCGTTGTCCCATAGTCCTGAAACAAAGCGTTTTCGACGTTGGGACGCAAATGAAATTGACAAAACTATTCTAAAAATCATTTATTTCGGATACAAAAACTTTTTTTCGAAAAAAATTCAAACTGAATTTCTGCGATGATTGTTTTTACCGAAACCTACAAATTATCTTACCGGACTTTCCGGAGTAATCCTTTTTATGGTTAGTTTTAAATTCTTTGTCGCGACTGTTCGCGTCTTTGTAGATTCATTTAATGTGGCAGCAACTCCCAGCCCATAATCATCAACTGCATTGACCAATGCTCGACCTCTCCCCTGCCCTTCCTGTGGATGAAATGCAGGCGTTTCTTAAAGTGGTACTACGACCGAAAAAAAATTCTTTTTTTTTCCTTTGGATTTCAAAACTATGTTAACTGGCACAAGTTTTAATTAAGTTCTGATTTTAAAAAGACACCTGTTTATTTTAACTGGAATTTTATTATTCATTGGTCCGCCATTACTAACTTTAAAAACTTGAGAGAGCTGGGTCGAGGAGAAAATGACGTCAAAGACTCACTAGCTTAAGAATTCAATGCGTGTGTACGCGGCTGAAGTAATATGGAGAACAAGAGTTTCAGGCTTTCAGACTATTAAACCCGTGCTTTGCATATATAATCAATTGCGTTTACACGCTGAAATTTAAGCTAGTGAGTAAATGACGTCATTTTCTCTAGATCCAACCCTCTGAGGTCCAATCGGTCAGTTTAGTTTTGAACGTGAGTAATGGAGGACAGTGAAATCCCAAACTTACACTTAAAATAAACAGCCTTTGGATAAAAATCAAAGCTCAAAATTTTGCCAGTTAGGTGTTAAGCGAACACGCTTTCAAAATCTGAAGGAAAAAAGGAAATGATTTTTTGATCGTAGTACCACTTTAGCTTATGTAACAGGAAGAAAAACTGCAATGCACATGTACTAGTATTAGCGTTATTTCAAAAGAGGGTAAATGCCGCTGTTTATCCATACTTGAGGAGCAGTATTTGGGGGACATCTTGTGACGTCAGTTGTCTGTATTCGGAGACACGAATGATGTTGAAGTTGGAGAGAAGGGCAAGGGCACACTTTGTGACGCTTATTGAAATCTAAGTAAGTGCATTTTCTGGACATATCTGGGCTTGTTATATCAAATATAATTTTGAAAAATTCGTTGCATTATTGCGAGTTTCGTTTGGAAATTCAACACCAACATCTTCTCAGCTCTTGAACCGATTCTTTTCCGGGATAATGAAACATTCATTAATACAGTAATAACTTAAGGAATTCCAACTGGGCGGAGGCATTTACAGTTGTGTGCTCAGTGACCTGGTCTATGAATGGCTGCGAGGCTGCTGGTGACCTTGTAATGATACAGACCTCACTGCTGTAATTCTAATTAGTCTATATTTGTGTCAAAACAGGGTTACCCGCAGCCTCGCTTCCATTCTTAAGGCAGGTAACTTAGCTATTGGCTATTTAACAATTACTCCATTCGCGCTTGTTGGATATGAAATGGTAAATAGCTTTAGCTACGTTTAACGCAATCATTTACCATATAAGCTGATAACCGAGATTGAGTAAACCAATCAGAGCACGCGAAATGCATTATCCGAGGTTGAGAATTTAATAATTACAGTTAAACCAGCGATTACCAGGAAGTTGAACCAGGGACTACCAGGATCAAATTCAACGAGTGGTTAGAAAGGGTGTTGAAACTCAGATCTCCGGATCTCAAGGCAAGCGTCCGAACCACTGGGCCACACTGTCTCTAGTCTTAAGCTGAGCCTTATTTATAAGCTTACCTGTTCAAGGCCTAACCAAGTGACAGCGTTTTCCGGCTCAAGTAAATTGCTGACCACTTGTGAAAAATCCTTTACGTGTTCCTCTGAACTTATACTGCCTTGACTCGCGTTGTTATACTCCGCTAACAGCACGAGAATATCAACTGCTATCAACAAATCTCCACCGTATATCTCTGTTGGCCTTCTAACATTTTTTGTTATTGGGTTTGTTTGGTTCACGAGTTGGGCCAAGGCTTCTCCGACGCTCGTGTTTGACTGGAGGCCATCTGTGGCTGCTTCGATCTGAGAGAAAACGGACAATGGTTATCGTAGTGAAAGAAGGCATCAGTCTGCAAACTTTGAAGCCGCATCGGAAAAAATGTTTACAATCGATTTTTTTTATTTATATTTAGAGTCCCTAGAGGAATTTCATTCCATCTTATCCGATTTTAAGGCTCGTTTAACTGAAGATTTTCACGAATCTCTCCCAAAATACCGCTGAAAGGGTGCTGCTCGCACTTGGCGCTTTTATCGCGGGCGATACTTGCCTGATCTTTGAGTGAGATGAACCCAAATGAGCTGCAGCCGAGGAAACTTGGGTCCTTCCACTTTGCGTCGTTAGAACACTCACGTGATGCGTTCCCTACAATGGTATTAAATTTGAGAGAGATAAATATTCAGTTTTATACCGAGAACAGACGACATTTTCACACAAAGCGTTACGCGCGCAAACATTTTTTCTGAAAAAGCCTTATTTGAGTTCCCCACCAAGATGTAAAAGCGGAATAAAGATATTATTTTTTAAGCATAATTTGTTTTTGACTTGTTCAAACAGAGAGAGCGACAAGAGAATGGAATTGGATT
>NC_090879.1:254417-259417 GCF_036669935.1 Montipora foliosa
TAATGCAAATACAATACACAAAGAATCTTAATCTCGGGAGATTTGAATTGGGTACAACATTGAGTTAGCTGATTAGGTCTATTGTGTATATGTTTTCTTTGATTGGCATTTTATTGGATTTTCTCTCGAAATATTTTCCAAAAGCTACAGTGCAATACTGTCTACATATCTTATGAATAAAATATAGAAATTTATTGTTGTTCCTCTGAGAAATAAGAACCTATTAAGAAACTACATGTAATCAGCCTGAATTATGAAAAAATAGCTTAAAATATTAGAACCTGCTCAGCCTGACCTCGAAAATTCTAGGTTCTTATGTGTGGGTCTTTAATGTATTTTGCAGGGTTACCAGTAGTAACTTTTACCCTGTTGTACAAGCATGACAGTATGCCATGTTTTCAGTTTCGCGGGCTTGGGAGATCCTTGAATTGTGTTCATCTTTTCATTACCAATCCTAATAAACTGAAAAACCAACTAGTAAGGTAGAATATGTATGGTAGAATTTTACCATGTGAGTTAAAAGAAGGAAAGTTTACCCCATCAAATTGGCCTTCAAGAATTTCCTGGCAGATCTGTTCATTTGAGGCACCCATGTTTTCAACTTCTGTTTTAAGTTCAGCCACTTTTTACCTTGTGCAGTTTTAAAGTTTGTTTCAAATCCTCCGCTGAGTTCGCTTTGACGTCAGTTCATATGACACTGGGGCAAAACCAACTTGATTTTGAATAGAATTGTTTGCAGACAGGGGCTGTGGAACACTTTTATTTACACTGGGTGACAGCCTGTGCAACCTTACATAACATGCACCACAGCACCTTAAACTGCTTATAAGGCCACACAGCCAACCTTTTTTTCCAAAAAAGTTTTCTTAGCTTCAGGGAACAAATCATCTACTGACTTTGGGAGATATGTCCAGGTTTGACCCTAATTAGATGCACGCAGATTTCAATAAGCGTCACGAAGTGTCCCCTTGCTCTTTTCGCCAACTTCAACATCACTTGTGTCTCAGAATACAGACAATTTATGTCACAAAGTGTCCCCCAAATGCTACTCTTTAAGTGAAGATTAGCTGCTGCATTTACCCAAAGCTAAAAATAATGCTGACCTTTACCCTTACCTTATTGTTGAAAATAGGTAGCAAATGCTTAGATTTAAAGGGACACTTTGTGTTGGATGTCAAAATTGGGCGTGTATCTAATTAGGGTCAAACCTGGACATAAGTGGACTTTGGTAGTGACTTTAAATGTTTTAGCTTGTACAGGGAAGTTGCGCATTTGGACGCTGAACATCAGAGGTGGATAGTGGCATTCCTACAGGCTTGACATTTTTCCTTTAACATTATGGGACGAGATTCTTCCTTGTAGGTTTTTTACATATACTATAAGTAAGTACTGATGAAGACATTGTTTACAATCTCTGTGGCTCAGCTGGGACTAGTTTCTTTCTTTTTTTTTTTTTTTTTCAATTCTTCACAAAGATCAAACCTTCAATAACTCTTTTTTTTTTTAACTTTGATATAAGCTAGACTTAACTCTAGTGAATTGGAAAATGAAACATTTGTGGCAAATTTTATGATAAATTCAACTCAACAATCGAAATTGGAAGTTGACAATTGAAGCTAAGCTGAACACAATCTTGATGTGTAATTTTAAAGGGGGAACTGAAAAGGAAACACTTAAACACTGGGGGTCTCACGAATCTTTTTACGGAAGAAGTGTGCGGGAGATAAGCTGAAAATCAACTCTAAAGGAACCTATCTACGAATACTCAATACCTTTCAAAAAAAAAAAAAAAAGGACAAAATTACCTTCTGCAAGGTCTAGCGATAGAGTACACCGAGCTGTAACGACAACAGCAGTCCGAAAACGATCTGTAGGAAACCTCACTGAACCGTAACGCAAGTGACAGAAGCTGCTTCCACATCAACTTGACTACCTCTAACTCGAATATCAGATCACCGGTCACAGACAAGGGAATGACAAAAGAACTGTTCACACTATTTTAATAGAAGTATAATAACAATTCATCCTAGGTTTGCAGTCTCAAGATAGTCCAAAAGCAAGTCTTGACACACTAATTCTAGACTGGATCTCTTATTACCAGAGTCGGAGAACTCGAAAGATCTTTTCGAACAATTTGCGTACTGGTTATAACTTTGCAAGAAGGTTAAACTAAATACGATAAATTCACCGTTTCAAAACGTGTTTCAAAGCTTTACAGATCTTTCCGAAGTGACTGAATGAAATACCTGTGTAAAATGGTTGGCTAATCGCTTGCACTCAACACGACTTCTATGTGCTGCTTCCACCGCGACACAATATGGCCGACGGTACAAGTCCTGATCAGTAAGTAAGATGCGCGCAAGCTCTTATGGGATTTTTGGCCGCTGGCGCGCTTTATTGCTCGATGTTCAAAAAAATCTCGTCTTAACACTACTTACCGATGTTTATTGAAGTCTCACGTATACATCAAAAGAACACAATTCCACCTGCCTTCAGTGGATCACAAACATTTTCTTCGAATTGTGTCATGTTTGTTTTAACTTTTGTCTAATTCCTATTTTGTTGGGCATAGATGATCCCACTAGGAACAGCACATCTGGCAGGAATCAGGAGAGAGAAGGAGAGAAAGAGCTGAAAAAGAGAAAGGACAAGAGAGCAACAGCAGAAAGAAAGAGGGCCAAAAAAGAGAAAGCAGCGAAAAATAGTTGATGGATACAACTAATTGTAAAATAAAATACATCACCTTGAAGTGCACAGTCTTCTGTTAAAAAAAAAAGTAATAAATATTGTTGGTTTAAGTCGGTCACACTAGATTGTAAGAAAAGTAATTAAACTTGTAGTGCAAAGTCTTCTATTTGAAATAAAAATCTTATATTATAGGCAAACATTCTTTCCGTGTATTACTATTAAAATGTAATGTTTGAAAACTAAGCACTCAAATACATTATCAGTGATGGCATAAATTTGGATATGTGCATGATGGGAAATATCAACAAATAATTTTACAAAAAAAGGGTTCTGCAAAAGGATGATACGGGGGCTGGAGAATCTGAGAGCCCTGCGAATTTCACATGTAAGCCTAAGCACCCATTTCAAGTAGTGCTGATAAACAGTTATAAGTCTAAGCACCTATTTTAAAACGGTTAGCATTCAATAACTGTGTGACTTGCAATCATGGCCCGCATGGCTCGCAGTCATAACTTGGGACACTAACTCGCACATTGTCCTAACTCGATGATAAGTACAAATGATCATACTATTTTATATGGTCTCGGGTACCCAAGACAACCCTCCTTCCCAAGACAACTTTATCGAGCATTTATATGAGAATTGCGTGAACGAGACGAAGTTGGCCCTACTTGATAATGCATACATTTTACGACTCATCTTTAAAAAAATAAGCATCATCATTTGCCCTTCTTTGTAGTTCGTCTTTTATTAAGTATAGTTGTGTCTGCACATTCAGAAGCTAAGATGGACTGATAATCTCAACTGAGCAGTAATGTGTAGTTTAACTAAAATGTATGTTTTTAAATTGACAGTTTCCGTTGGCTGCGGTGATAGTTTTGGCGGGAAAAACCTTTTCATTCCAACGCGAATGCTAGCAACATGTATAAGGTCTCAAATTGTTGCTTCTGTGATTGCGCATTTAAGATTTTGCTGTGTCTCGGGTAGTCGAGCCAAACTGTTTACATGCGAAAAAGTTGAATCGCCTGCCAGGGTTATTCGGACCTGCGGAGGCGAGACAACTCGCCTCCCCGAGTTATCTCGCCCACCCGAGTTGTCTCGCCCTCCAGTAAACGGTTGATAGATGTTTTAAACAAATGAGAGAAAAATTTTCTCGCCCAGGGTAACTCGGGGGGAAGGGTTGTCTTGGGTACCCGAGACACAAGATCGTGTTTACCAATAAAAACTTTAAAAATGAAATTTAATACTTATACATTACTGCCTGAATCTGCTTACTGTGGGGTTTGGTTAAATATTCACAATGAAATTGTTAACATATTTAAAAACAACCCTCTTACCTTTAAAGTCAAAGAGTTCTTTCTTATTCACATCTAAAGGCTATCGCCGTCTTGCGAATTTTACATATTCTCTTCTCTCTTCTCTCGATTTCTGCACGGGCAGCCATTTTGAATGTATAAATATAACTTGTTCCCAGACCTCTCGATAACAACCATTGGTTCGTGTACGGATTTCCATCATAAAGTAATCGTGTACGAATCAACATTCTTCCCCCGTTATTACACATTCGTGATATATTGCGGCATCCGTGTACGGATTACTTGTATTCGTATACGAATTACAAACGACGTGCGTATTGGAGTACGGATCACTGGTATTCGTGTACGGATAGCAATGCGAGGTCTTATTGCGGAAGTCGTAGTCGGTTACTCAGCAAAGTATAATGATCCCATACATACATACATACATACATACTTTATTTGTCATGTGGGTCAACGCTAAATCACGTTGCATGTAGGTACTTCGGATTCTGAATACCCTATCCCGCTGTTTACGATATTATTTGTTGCTCGTATAAATAGATGATATTCGTCGAGAATTATTGAGAGGGTATAGCGTTACAAAATCCCTTGATTAACGCGGAAACATGTGATCTGTCAAAGTAGAAGTATGTTCCGCCCATATCATGATTTAAAGACTTGGGACGAAGTCGACAAACGCTATTGATACCGTAGTTCATTCCTTCGAAAAACAAAGCACCCATTGGGAATCCCCGAGAGAAGGAGACAGGTAGGTTTTTAGTAAAGGGTAGTATTATGGTAATGCAAAAAAATTCCATGAAAAAATTTTTGGTCCAATTTTTGATCTAACCAAAGGAAGAGAAAATGAATGAATCGCATCTCCTGGATCCGCGAGCGCTTGTAAAAGAATAGAAAAATCAAATTCAGTTTTCAAACAGGACTCTATTAAACTTGAACCTTCGTATCGACTTCATGACTATAGGCAACTTTCAGAACGAATCCGATGTTATTATT
>NC_090879.1:264417-269417 GCF_036669935.1 Montipora foliosa
TTATGCCTCCCTATCCTGAAGATGGATTAAGCTTTCTTGGATTTGGAAATGAGGAAGATTTAAGCAACACCAATGTCACACTACCTGATTTGTGGTGTACTATGGATGACTTCAATTTCAGCGAGACCTTACAAACAGCCCTTATGGAAGGGGACTTTCACACGTGAGTGATCATGTTGTTAGCCTCAGAACTGAGAAAGCGATGTTTATTCAGTAGATGTGTATTATATATTTTTGAAGTACAATGTGCCTGTCAATTAGACAGTGTTACAACATAATTCGAATAAACCCACCACATAGTAGCTAGAATCTAGCAGCATTCCAGTTGGTGCATTACCATTTTTCTCTATTCTGCCTACCACTGTATTCAAATGGAATCACTGTGCACATCATAATAATATGCAGAGTTGGGCTGTTTGTGTCTGTGTCGAATTTTATGAAATGCAAATTTATGTTATCAGTTCCATATGTTTGTTTTATTAAGAGAAGGGTGGTTTCCTGGAAAGACTAAGAAATCTGTTAATTTTATGGAGACTAAAACCATAACCATTCCACCAATGCTAAAAAGTGTTGTTTCAAATGTGCAAGGATGTTCAGGTTAATGATCCATGGAATTTACATTTATGCTCACTAATCCTACAGCAAAAAGAATCCTGAGATCAGCCATGTTACTGAGGATAGCATTCCTAGTGTGGTGAACACTGGTGGTACTGAGGACAGCAGCCCCAGTCTAGCCAACAATAATGCTTCTGTGGTCAGCAGCCCTGGTCTAGCTTACAATACTGCTACTGAGGACAGCAGCCCTGGTCTTGCTTGCAATACTGCTACTGAGGACAGCAGCCCTGGTCTTGCTTGCAATACTGCTACTGAGGACAGCAGCCCTGGTCTTGCAGACAGTAATGCTACTCAGGGCAGCAGCCCCAGTCTAGCCAACAATAATACTACTCAGGACAGCAATCCAAGCAGGTAAGTTCCTCGATCTGACTTTGACACAGAAAAGACATGAGTATATCAAGAAGACATCATTTCAAATGCATTACCATTTAGGTTAGTTGGTCTTTTTTGCATTAGGCAGCAGGTTCAACAGTAGTTACGAGAACACATAAAATTTAGTAGTGTTATAGCTGATAATGCTTTAAGGAGGATCAAAAATGGTTGCCAATAGTTGAGTACCGACCCTTCCTAGACAAATTGTCAACAGATTTATTATTAAAGAAATTCATCATTAAATAATTAATTAATTAAATTCACTAATTCAAGGCAAGTACAATGTGGGAGGCGTGGCGGCCTCATGGTTACTGCTTTTGACTTGGGAGCAAGGGCGAGTTACACTTGACTCTCACAGTGCCTTGCTCCACTGAGGTGTGTAAGTGGGTACTGGCAAATTTAATGCTGGGGGTAGCCCTGCGATGGACTAGCATCCCCATCCAGGAGGAAGTAGAAATACTCCTATAGTCTCTTGATGCTACTGAAACCGGGATAAGCTCCAGCGGGACGAGCCACTTGGCTTGTATGCATACTTTACCTACCTTACACAGGGGTCTTAAACTGTTATCAAACAGCATAACAAAACCATTTCATATCACTTTTGTTGTTGTAGGACCACGCAAGGGGGTACCAGACACAGTCAGACTAACCGTGTAAGTTTTTTTTTTTTTCTCTTTTTTTTTTTCATTATTCTAAATGTATCCCCACAGATGATCATAATGTTCCTTTTAAGCCCCATTTTTTTCTGTGTACCTTCTGTGTGGAACATACACCCAGTTTTCTGCCATAGATTGTAACCCTATGGCAAACCTCTTCAGTGTAACAGATATAAATACACCAAGGCAGTATTACACAGGGAAAAGATAGTAAAAGAACTTCAAAGGTGGGCTAGCCTTAGATTTTGTCTTCTTGGTGAGGTTGAGGGGATATTAATTCCCATTAATGACATTAATTACTTCTTATATCCTGACAGCACCGCTTTTTATATGTTTTGGTGGGTTCCAAATGCCTTTCAAATTCAATACCAAAGTGAGGATATCAGGTAATAATAGAAGAAGGTGTAGAAATCTCATTCCCTTTGGAGATTTTCTGTTAATGATTATTATTATTGTTTTTACTTATTTTTATCTTAAGGGCTTTCAGTTTCGGCAAATTTATTTGTCACAATTGTTGAGTGGTACATCTGAGACGGAAACCCTGGTAGGAAAATATGATTGTGTAATTATTATTGAAGTGACTTTATACTTCACCTGTTTTTGTCTAATAGGCACTGACTATTACACTTTGTTTCACGGGTTTAGTAGAACCAGTGTATAATGCCATATTTAGTTGTTATGTCCCCCGGATATACCATATATGTTAAATAACGCCGAGGAACCCCCTGGCTAATCAGTATCTTCACTGATTGCTCTGTTGCCAGGAGGGTTGTCGTGATGGTGCAGTGGTTAGCACACCCGACTAGTAACCAGGGGGACGCTGCTCACGGCAGATATGTTTTTCATTCAAAAGGATCACTCAGTAGTAGTTCATTGCTACTGGCTAGTGAGTACATCGTTGGATTCCCAGCCTTCTGCACACACACCAAAAAAGCAAATATATATATGTAGTAAATTTCTTGAGGCATAAATGTTTGTAATCGGTTTAAATCAAGTCCCCCTTCCCCTGGACCGCACAGTCAACTTCGCATTTTCTTCTCAAGTGAGCACATAGTACAGTCTTCAGTCTATGATGAGGGCATTTTTTTTCTTCCGCAGGAAAATGTCACGCCTACAAATGCCAGCCACTTTTCAGAAGGTGAGAATATAATCAAGAAACTTACCAAGATATGTTGGTCAAAACCGGCATTTAAGATGGAATTTGAGCACAAATCATTAACACATGTTGTCACATGTGCACCGAGCGTAGTAGCTATTAACGTGCCTTATTAGCATGTACCACGACTCAGACAGTTTCGCTCTTTCAGTTTTCCTCTCAATGGATTAACGAATGCATTCTCTTGGCTATCAATTTAAACGCTTGAAGATGATGCCACTTTTTGAACGGCTTTTTCACATTTTTGCTTTCATTCTGACATTGTCCTGCTCTCGTCTTACAGATTTTGGCAAAAAGAGTGTACAAGTCCACCGTACAAGACCGAAGGACGACCTTATACAGTTATTCTCGTGTCCAGAGATAACACGTCAAGTACTAAATGTGAGAGTCATTGATGACCATGGTCGTTTGGAGGAGGGAGAAGGCCCCGGCGTACTGAGAGATGTATTATCTACTTTTTGGCAACACATATTTGCTTCCCTGACCTTTGGGGTACGTTGAAAAGGTACCTTCCATTCGACATGATCATGAAAAACATGAATGGGAAGCGATTGGGCGTGTGTTGCTGTATGGTTTAAAAGAAACAGGTTATGTACCCGTATGCCTATCTCCAGTATTCCTGGCATCCTGCCTACACGGCGAGGAGACGACTACAGAGGCAGACCTTCTTCTGTCATTTAAATCATACATCACTCCTGACGAAAGAGAAGTGTTGGAAAGAGTGTTGTCGGAAGACTTTCAAGCTGATGACGAAGATCTCACTGAGTTTCTGTCAAGTTACAAGTGCTATCGAAAACCTAAGCCGCAAAATATCAAAAGTCTATTTGCTGAGCTTGCGCACCAAGAAATCATTCAAAAGCCAAGGTACATCGCCAACTGCTGGGCCCCTGTGCTAAGAGTTCTGAAAGAACATGCCGACTTTGCTAACGTAGAGAGTCTTAGGCAATTGTTCTTGGATAACAAGCCAACTGCCAAGAAAGTTATCAAAGCTCTAGATGCCAAGCCAACTTCAGATGCAGAAAAAGAATCTTTGAGCTTTCTAAAAAAGTTCATTAAATCCCTTGATGCAGTGTCCCTGAAGACCTTTCTGAAGTTTGTAACTGGTTCTGACGTGATGGTACTGCAAACAATTTCCGTGTCATTCAACTCAGTCGAAGGTATAGGGAGAACCCCCATCGCACACACGTGTGGACCAACCCTGGAGTTGCCCTCTACGTACCAGTCTTACAACGAGTTGGCTGAGGAATTCACAAATATCCTAAGAGAAAAGGCATCGTGGACTTTCAATATTGTTTAAAACTGTGGACAATGGAATGGTAACATAAAGTGGTGAGAACTGTCAGGCTTTATATTTACGCCTGTGCGGCTTAGGCACTGAACGAGGTCAAAGAGACGTTCTTGGTGAGGTGTGAGGTTTGTGTTCATTTTCTTTGTTACTTCTTCGTCCATGATGTTTTAAAATGCAATTCCTGTCATGAAATATATATGCTTAGTTAATACTCGGTCGTACAATGCGAAAAGTAAACCTGACCTGTGCCTATCATCGGGACGAAAGGCATCTACCTTTCATGCATTGTGTACCTGATTCTGTCCAATTAAATTTACTTACCATTCTACGTGGTCATAGTAATTTGGTGTTCCATAATCCTTAAGGCCCCGTCGTCACGTTTCCGGAGATTTTTGTATCCGCAATTTTTTTTATGCGGATACAAAAATATCTGCGTCCACACATAGCGTATACGAATCGTATACGACCGTCCACACGTATCCGATTCGTATCCTGACATCTCAAAGGATTAGTCAACGGAGCATGCGCATTACAAAGAAAGCTGAGCCTGCGATAATTTTGGCGCCAAATTCGCGGCCTTCTTGCTTGTTTACTTGAGGTTTCAACACGTGTGAATTTGAACACCATAAAAAATGTCTCAATTAAGAGAAAACAGTAGTCCTAGTAGCATTGAACACACAACGTTTCTGCTCGCTGCCATTTTGGAAAATCTCGCGCGGAAAAAGACTGGTTCTGATACTGTGACGTCAGCGTATACAAAAATATATGGATACGAATGTCCACACGTATCCGGATACACAGCGTATACAGAAATTTCCACTCTGGAGAGCGTATACAGAAATCTCCGGATACACCTAGCGTATACGGCGGACACGTGTGGACACAAGGTGTATCCGCATAAATTTGCGGATAC
>NC_090879.1:274417-286917 GCF_036669935.1 Montipora foliosa
AACACGAAAATTTCTGCAGTCTCTAACTTTTATGAACAAACTGAAGTTTTGTCAAAAGGAAGTAATTGATCAGGCGCTAGGCAACCATAAAGGTACACGTGATCACCTTGTGTCAACTGAAGGATGTTAATCGTTTGCCGTTTTCAGAGTTAAACAACGTACTTTTTAGCCAAGAAACTTCCGTTGTTGGTTTTTTAATTTGTTGTAATATTTAACTGAATATTTAGATTTCATCTGTCGGGCCAGGAAGCCTTCTTTGTCGGGTTCCTGAGAAACGTATCTATTTTGACCTCAGGGTGAACTATTTACACAATCGAGAGGTTGAGTGGCCATGTAATTGAAAATCTAAACATGTATGTATATGAGATACAAAAACAGACTTGCGAATTATCGCAAATCACAATGCTGACAAGCACAAAAGCAGAAGAAATGGTTAAGTAAATATGAAGTTTGTTACTACCTGAATGTTTTTGGGTTAGAGTAAAAGGATATTTGTCACGCAAATTATGTAATTTCATGACACTCAAAATTCGCAAAAAGCCTTTGTTTCATGTAAACAATCTTCGCACTAGCAAGTCGTAGCAATAAATTGGATTAACCACGAAGTCAAAGAAATATTGTTGGCTTCCCAAATAAATTTCATCTTACACTACAATGACAAAATCATTTGTCAGAGAAATAAAATTCCTGTTTCCTCGCATGCACGTATGCAAATTTGTTAACTCATTTTCACCGCGATTCCGCGAAGTTTTTCTTCTTTCAAATACATTGTATTAGCAAAAATATTATTTCTCGTCAAGCGTTGCACCTTTTATGTTCAAATACCGCTAAAAATAAAGATTTTTTAACGCTCTATCCGTAGATATTTTTTCATAATTTAATATTTGCACAACAGTCAAATCACAAAAATAGCAACGCACGCAACAAATTTACTCGCATTTACCTCTTCGTCGAATTCTAATGCTTAACACAGGAATTTTTAGTTATTGCGAAAAATCTTTTTCTGTTTGTTAGCAATCATCCTTTCAAATTTCAGAGAAATCGACCGGTCCGCGAATCATATTTTACGAGTTTTTTTTTTAATGGGATGTCAAAATTAAAAGCCAAGTGGATGTTATGCCACCCTGCGAGCAGAGCCTCCTTTTGTCTTTTTCCTTACTGAGGAGGAGAAAAGTAGGCTCTGTCCGAATCGCGTCAACTCTTTGAAGCCGCCGCAGCCCGAACTTCTGGACTAGTCAATCTTGTTTTCTCTCGTCAAACCGGTTTTTTCAGTGCGAGCGTCCGTTTTTTGACAAAACCGATGGTTATATTTGAGCCCGATGTACCAGGAAAAACCAAGATGGCGGCGAGATCTGGCATAGTAGGCTTGGGTTCGAGACTGTATCCTGGCAACATGCAGCGCGTATTCAATAAAGATCTTACTCGAATCATGCAGAGCCTTTTTCGAGAACGCCGAGCAAGCAAAAGAAAGGGTCTGCTAGCAGGGTGATGTTATGCATACTACGGGAAGTTCTGGCGATCAACTTGCGCGTGTGACCCGTTATAAATGCTTTTTCACAAAATTTTCCCGAATCGTCAAGTATCACCATAGGCAGCCTAAGCTCGCGTCACTACAGACCAGACAGCCGTTGAGAATTTAAACGCGTTATAAGACTTTGTATGGGAAATAAAATACCGTCGATTATGAAGCCTAAAAAGTGCTCAATTTAACGTTCATTCAATAAAATGAATAAAAATGACTCACCTCTGGCTCACGTAATGGTCGCCTTTGATAACATATTTCGTTGCTCGAAGAAAACCCCGCAGAATATTCAAATTTTGCTGTTTGTTTTGTCTGATGATGTCCCGTCGCGTCGCCTTGCTTTGTTATTGGTCGCTCATAACCATGGAGCTGTTCGAGAAGCCACTGTGGGGATGGGGTAAGTGTTGTACATGAAATGACTGTACCTCATCGGGTGAAGTTAATTTTACCTCGGACCCAAGCTCCGTGTCCTGTTCGGTTGTCAGGATCTGTTAAATTCATCGGCTATCGTGGAATCGAAGCAGAAAATGCTCATTTCCAGCCAAGTACGTGGGGATGTTTGACGACAAAACATTCACGGAGGTTCGCAAATGATGTGGCTTTAGCTTTGCGTGAATTAAATCGCGGCTGGGATGGATTTTCGAGTCGTGCGTTGGAATGCGATACGCGAGGACACAGGAATTTTATTTCTCTGACAAATGATTTTGTCATTGTAGTGTAAGATGAAATTTATTTGGGAAGCCAACAATATTTCTTTAACTTCCTGGTTCCAATTTATTGCTAAGATTGTTTACATGAAACTCGCGCTTTTTGCGAATTATTACATCATTTGCGTGACAATATATCCCAAAAACATTCCGATAGTAACAAACTTCATATTTAGTAGGCGAAGCATAAACTTGAATACTCCGGATTTTTTGTGGACTTACTTTTCATAAGCTTTCGAGCTCTCCTGAGCTCTTGGTCACATGACTGGTGTTGTTGGTGACGTCATCCTCGGAAGTAGGAGGGAAATTCGAAGGTTTCCGAGCGGCCCCCCTCCCTCTTTTCCTGAGGAGGTTGGTCCAGATGGGGAATAAGTTGTGGCGGCCTCCGTCCTTGTTGAGTGAAGGCAAGAGAAAATGAGGGGACAGAGAGGGAGGCTCAAGGCGTTGGCCGGGATATGTTATGTCCACGAAAGTTATTTTTAGACGAGCAGAAGTCTTTGTTCTAGCGGAACTCTGTCTTCTGAGACGTCCGCGTGCAGTCTTGCCTCGCTCTTAGGTTCTTAGTGAAATGAGAAAATGATGGCGCACGTGGAAGGCTGATGAATATATATTTTCTTTCAAACATCGGACCTAGGTTGGCCTGCATGCGGACGTCTCGGAAGACTTCCGCTCGTCTAAAAATAACTTTCGTGGACATGACATATCCCAAGGGCTGGACCGGGAGCCTCCTTCTCTGTCCCCTCATTTTCTCTTGGTGAAGGGAATAGAGTCCGAATGTGGATGGCTTCCTTCACACCTCTTTCAAACCACCTCGGTTCAACCTCCAAAATCTCTGCGTTAGCAATATCGATGGAATGTCCCGGTTCAGTAGTGTATATGTGCCTGGAAACCTCGGAAGTAGAGGAGCTGGGGCGTCTGTGCTCCATGAATCGGGCCTTGAACGACCGTTCTGTCTTTCCTACGTACGATGCCGGACAATCCTCACATGGGATGCGGTAAACTGGACCCGTGACTTGGAGTGTGTCCAGTTTGTCCTTAGGCCTGACCAGTAGTTGCTGTAAGGTATTAGATGGTTTGAAGTAGGCTGGGATGTTGTAGCCTTTCAGTATTCTTCTCAGTTCTTCAGAGAACCCACGGATATAGGGCACGACGACCGGGTATTTCTTCTTGCTGGTGCTGGATGATGGTAGTGTCGCGGCTTGACTTGAAGGCTCTTGATCCTCAGCGGGCTGTTTAGGGTCTTTCAGAAGCCAACTAGGGTAACCATTGTAGCTCAGAGCAGTCCTGACATGATCAATCTCCCCCTCTCTGTCCTTGAGGTCACTGACGATGGATTCCGCGCGATGGGCCAGGGTCCTAACGATTCCCCTCTTGTGTTTCAAGGGGTGGTTACTCTCAAATTTGAGGTACTGGTCTGTGTGCGTGGCCTTTCTGTAGACTCTATGGTACCATCCTCATTGATCACGGACCACGTGTCCAGGAACGCAAGGGCTCCCTCCGTGTTGTTGTCTTCGGAATGGGTCTCAACTTCTCCCTCGATGGTCCACTTGATGTCATCATCTATGCTGTTGAGATGGTCTGTGAACTCTTGGGCGTAGGCCTTCTTTAGTTTCGTATGGGAAACGTCAACGTACCGCCGCCACCAGGTAGGGGGGTGCGCGGCCGTCGCGATGGCCTTCTGTTCAAAGTCCTCCATGTACAGATTACACACAATGGGGGAAACTGTGGACCCCATTGCAGCTCCATGGATCTGTTTGTAGATTTGACCTTGGTACAGGAAGTATGTACAGTATCCTTCAAGGTGTCGTCCTCCTCGAGCTTCTTGTGGATCAGTACAAGGGCTTTGTTAACGGGAACGCTGGTGAAAAGGGCTGAGACATCATAAGACCTGAGTTCTTCTTCTGGGGCGACCTGCAGGGTTCTCTTTTCCTCGGCGAAGGCTTTGGAGTTCTTGACGTGGTGTTCAGTTTTACCGACTAGGGGTGACAGGATATCGGCAACATAGCGGACGATTTGGTATGAAATCGTCCCTATCGAACTCACAATGGGGCGTAGTGGGCAGTTGACTTTTTGGATCTTGGGTAGACCGTAGAACCGTGGGGGCTGGTCACACGTGGGGTACAGTTTAGAGTGCAGGGCATAGTCGATTACCTTGCGGTCCTTGAGGTCTCTCAGGGCTGTGGCGAACTCCTTCTTGTATCTGCTAGTGGGGTCTGCTTTCAGCTTCTTGTAGGTCTTGGTATCGGACAGGATTGCTTGGCATTTGGTGTGGTATTCCTTCTTGTTCAAGACCAAAGTGACTCTTCCTTTGTCGGCAGGCAGAATCATGATGGAGTCGTCCTTCTTCAGGTCATCGATGGCCTTTCTCTCCTCGTCTGACACGTTCTGGTCTTTCACCTTGTCGTTGTGTTCCAAGAAATTCAACACCTTGGCCCTAAGGTTGATAGAATCGCTGTTGTTGAGTTGCCTGCATGCTGATTCAGTGACCGTGACGATGTCAACAATGGGGACTCGACGTGGGGTCACCGCAAAGTTCAGTCCTTCCTTGAGAACAGACAGCTCAGGATCAGATAGAATACGATCAGAGCAATTCTTAACCCATTTTGACATACATTCGTTGGCTAAGTTGTTGTTTACCTTGTTGTCGGATTGCTTTTTTCTTGTCTCGAACATCGATGAGTCTTCGGAATTTGTTTTGCTGTCTTGCCTTCGTGAGATCGTGTTCCCACATCTGCGCACTCCGAACAAATGACGTCACTTCCTCCCGTTTTCCTGGTAACCGATTGTCGATCTTTTTGGCGAAATCATCCAGGTTTTTCTTCAAATTACTGATCTTACTCACTGCTTGACCGATCCTAACTCCGAGAAGAGATCGTTCCGCTCTGCGTAAAATGTTATTAGCCCTCGTACTTTGTACAGTAGAGTGTAAACGTAGACTGACAGGTGTGACGCCATGATGTTTACAATGGAGGTTGAACCGGAGATGGTTTCGAAATCGAGCAACTTTCTTGGCTTTCTTGACGTCACCAACAACACCAGTCATGTGACCAAGAGCTCAGGAGAGCTCGAAAGCTTATGAAAAGTAAGTCCACAAAATATCCGGAGTATTCAAGTTTATGCTTTTGAGATTCCTGCCTAGTTTATCCAACTGACTTTCCATTATTGAGCTCCATAAGGGTATATTTTGTTTAAGGATCCACTAAAACGCCATTAGCGTTACATGACTTTCGACGCCATTGCAGGCTAAGTTAATGATTCTACTGTGTCAAAACCAGAGAAATCTACGCAGTTCCACTACCCTCTCGATCCTAAGAAATTACGCGCAGAAGGCTCTATGCACAAAGACACCACTTACCAGGGAAGTGACAGGCAAGACTTTTACCGACACGGAAAAAAAACAAAAATAAAGCAAAAAAAAATAAAACAAACAAACTAAACGCAGACCTCGACTCGGTTTGCCATAGGCAACTCAGTAATTATCTTGTTTAAGGACGTTCGCGCCCATTGCTAATGCGCATTTTTTCGCGCATGTCACGCATACGTCATGCATCGCAGATCACGAAGGTAAACACGATGCTGAAGGTGCAAACATTTTCCCTAAGAATGGAACGTCAAAGCGTGTGGCATTATGGGATAGCTGTAGACCCAGGTCTTCTCGGAAATGTCACGCAATGACGTGGCAGCGCGAATAGACAATCGCCTTGAGAACTTCGCAGCGATTTTTAATACTCTCTTGAATACTGGGTGACCCCCATTTTTCTTTCCGTAGATCACTTTCTTTCCTGATTTTGTCCATTTTAACAAAAAACAAAAAAATCTGTACGTGAGAAGTTACAAATATTTCGCCTTTTATGCTCTCGTGCCACAGAAGTTTTCTTTCTTAGACTAATATGTACCGTTTTCCAAGGTCTATTTCGCCACAGAAAAAGACATCAGCTGCAAAAGTTTATTTAGTTATATTAATTATGTTGAATTGAGTACGTTTACCTGATCTAAATTTCACTAATGAAGCTTTTTTATTTCTGACAGTTGTAAGCTAAGATCGGATTAAAGTAACGCAAGCTTCTAAAAGTCCACCTCATTATCTCGAAAACGAGCACGGTGAACCCCCATTATTTTTTTTGCCTTTTTGGCAAACGTTGATCATTACCTTTCTGTGTGGCAAGTTTAAAATGACAATCGCCGGGTTGTTCTTTGTCAAAATCAAGGTTGGACCAGAGTAGAAAGAAATCTTCGTTTCTCAAGTGCTTTCTTCGTTGAATATTTCAGGTATTTTTTTTCACACATGGAGTTGACCATACAACAAGTTTTGTTTATCGTTCTTTCGTTTGCTTCAGTTGAAACAGGTAAGTTTTTTCGTGTTATAGCGGAGCTCCGCGCGCGCACGCGCACGCGGAGCACCTCTGTTAAGAAAATATGGTAACCCATCGATGCGAGAAATCTTGGTTTTATAACCATGACGTCATCAACCGTCCGTACATTCGTACGTACGTCCGTCCGTACGTCCGTACGTCCACCCCTCAATGTATGCCAATGTGACCAGTATCATGCTAGTTTACAGCATACATCTTTGATATTGGACATCCACCTTTTGATTAATTGACACCTGTCAGAACAAGGTATCCGCTGACCAGTATCACATGACCATATCGCGGGCTCAAAGCTCAAGCTCACCGAGGTCAGCTGTTTTTAAGTTGACCGCTGACCAGGCACTGGTTTTCGATTGGATTGCAGGCTCAACCTAGGTGAACTCACCTGAACATGTCCCTGAACATAAGCGAGGCTTCATTTTTCGCGCGCTTTCTGTGGCTCGACGCGGCTATACAGCCATACTATATATCAACGAAAGTTCTTACACAGTCAACGCTTTTCGTGTTCAGGTGAAAAACGGTTTTGAAGATGTTTTCTTTCTGCATTTTTCGCTGGTTTTAATCCAGTTTGACATATAATGATATCTGTGGTCCACACTGGTGGCTACGCAGTTATTCAAGTCAAGCATCAGCGGGATGTAAACTTAAGCTGAGTGTTTATTTCTAATTTGCTTAGAGCCGCTTTTTTCTCTGTATTGCAATTTGTGGCATATCTTTAGAGGCTCTGATAAGCTAGGTTACATGATGCCTGGAGGACCTATGTCTAGAACAGAAACGAAAGGACAGAGCGAAAGAGAACAACAACGACAAAACAGAATACCAGTAATAGCTCATACTTAGCACACAAATTCTTTCCTTGGGCACTAAACCATTTGTTATCTTAACGGATGCGTTATTTAAAGTGAATGCGTACTTTTAAAAGGTGGTTTTATCGGTTCTTCCTTTTTTCAGGAATGAAAATCGAATTTTTATTGTCAATTGGAATTAAATAAAAATTATCCGTACTCTTTTGCACATAAAGAAAAAGTTGATTTGTTTGTTTGTTTGTTTTCCTCTAAAATGCGAACGATCAAGCGCTTTTTTTTAATCCGTTTGCCCAACTGGTTTTCGTTGTGCCTCGACAGTGACAAGAACGTTTTGCCCTTATGTTATAAACACGTATTCGCAATGAGTTCTCGTAAAATTAGGGGGAAATCTCAGTAGCTTGTGTTTTCAGAAGTTTGTTTAAAGCACCCAAATGTTATTTAAGTGTTGGAGCAGATCGTGTTTGAAGTTCGTCCTTTCTTGGTTGCATTGTCGCAGTTTGCCGATTCTTGTACCAAGCCAGCCTGGCGTGTTTCTATGAAATACATCAAAATGTGAATGATCTTGTTTTTAGAAATAAAGGGGAATAAAGTACATCAGTAAAACTCTTCTTTGACCTTGAACTGACAAAGTTGTTTTTATGGCTTCTAATTTTGGCATGATTCCTATTCGCTGGCTATTGACAGTTGACTCTGAAATGGATTTTTTTCCTTTTCAATTCGCTCGCTGACGCTGTGCTTAATGCTTGTTTTCTTTTAAAACTCATTCGGTTCAAGAAAAAATTATTGCCAAACTGGTGAATTGCAAAGTAAATTTCACTGGAAAAACCGATGTCGCATTCATCGCTTCGTGATTCATACGATATCGGTTTTTAGCGTAAAATTTACCGTGGAAGTCATTACGTAGCCAATGAATTTTTGTATAGAAGAAAGCAAAGAAAATTATTTAATGATGAAATGGTATATGAAATGAATCATGTATGAACTGCGGATATGAAATCGAGAGATGCTTGATCTTTGCAGTTATGAACGCAATTTTTACAATTGCGTTGAGAAGCCTGAAAAATTCAAGACTTCAACGGGGTTTGAACCCGGGTTGAAGTCCTGAAGTCCATCGCTACGCAGTTGTAAAAATTGCGTTCATAACTGCGAAGATCATAGCTTCACTTGATTTCATATCCGCAGTTCATATATGATTCATTTCATATACCATTTCATCATTGATTGATTCCTCATGGGACCATGAGAACCCACAAATGACCAGCTCCCAACGTCAGTGGCTTCATAACTCAGTTGGTTAGAGCGTCGCACCGGAATCGCCAGGTCACGGGTTCAAACCCCGTTGAAGTCCTGAATTTTTCAGGCTTCTCTACGCGATTTTAAAAATTGCGTTCATAACTGCGAAGATCAGAGCTTTACTTGAAAATGATTTAATTATTAAAGCAGCAACCAGAAACATCAAAACGCGGACAATTCGAAACCTTTTATTTTCACAGACCCTACAGGCAGTAAGAATAAATAACCAGAGAGCTCCGCTTTTAGGCTTGGCTAAATCTATATATTACTAATATATACCGCTTACTAACTGAGTTCGAAATCCGTACTGTAAGTTACGGACCGAGTTTTTTTCCGTTGATTTCGCGCTTGGGCCGTGAATTCTCGGGAAAAAGCGAGGATCAGTTCACAATACCGTACGAACCGAGAAAACGAGCTTAGTAAGACAGTTATAGTGTCTCTGAGGTAAAAAGGCAGGCGGAAAAAGAACCTGGTTCAACTGCCAGAAATGATTGGCATTCGTAGAAATTTGAAAAACGAGTTGGAAGCTGTAATTCTTAGAGACTTTTTCGGAAAAACGGTGCATGCTGGGTAATCAGGATAAAATGCGTGATGAGCTTACAGAGTGGCCGATCAAAGTTTCATTGTGATGGTTTGTGAACGAAAATTTACAGTTTCTTATAAATTTTTCTCGATCAAATCAAGGTGAGTGTTTGATTCTATGCTTATTTACTAGTTTGAGTTGTGTAGAAGCTATTCGAGTCCGTGAAATGGAGAAAATTTATCATAAACATGCCGAAGTGAGGGCAGTTACGCAGTTGACGCTTCGTTGTTTCAGTCTAAACAAACAATTTCTCTCTTTTTTCTCTCAGATGGAAAATATGGCTTTCGAAGATTTCTGGAGTGGAGCGTTGGTCAACTTTAGTTTTATTTCAGGATGAGAAGAGGAAACGGTCGACAACAGGAAACAAGAAAGATCTTGCTGCACGCACTCTTGTTGCTTTCGAGTCAAACGACCCGATTGTTCATTTCCGATCTGCTAGAAAGAGAGTACAGACTTCTGAGTAAGTGTGGTATCGAAAATCGACGAAATCTTGATGAAAGTGTTTGGTACAGCGATCAGTCCGCTTTTGGGGCAAATATTTCACTATGTTCTCTGAAACAAAGGCCTTTGACACCGATTGTGTCGGGAAACGCAAGGCCTACTCTTATTTTAAGAGATTGCATGTGCACCAAGCTCTGAATTACTCGCCGAAGGATTCGGATGATCTTGTTGTGGTGAAATGATCTGTTACGCTATCATTGAGCATTAACGAAAAACCAAGGGAGTTGTGGGTTAATTTCAAAATCAACAGGCAATTGCTTGACTGCTCGGTCTTTCTTGTTTCCTGTTGTCGACTTTCCTCTTCTCATCCTGAAATAAAACTAAAGTTGACCAACGCTCCAATCCAGAAAATCTTCGAAAGCCATATCTTCCATCTGAGAGAAAAAAGATAACTCGAAAAGCGATAAAATCGACTCTTAAAGAAATGTTTTGATTGAAACAACGAAGCGTCAATTGCGTGACTGCCCGCACTTCGGGATGTTAACGATAAATTTTCTCACGGACTCGAACAGCTTCTACACAACTCGCACTGATAAATAAGCATAGAATCAAACACTCGACTTGATTTGATCGAGAAAACTTCATGAGAAACGGTAAATTTTTGTTCACAAACCATCCCAATAAAACTTTGATCGGTCACTCTCACTCCGGAGGCTGTAAGCTCATCATGCCCTTTATCCTGATTACCCAGCATGCACCGTTTTGCCGAAAGGGTCTATACAAGAGCAGGTCTGGCCCGGTTAGGCGGGCTGCCGGCTGGCTCGTTTAGCCGAGATCCCGGCACATCTGAGAAAAACACCAAGAATCAAGTTTGCGATTACATTTGTCCTTTTTGAAAATAGGAGTCACTCTTGCCAATTTCCAGTCGTCTGGAAAGATACCAGTCTCAATCGATTTAGCAAAGATTAGTGTAAGAGATGGTGAAACTATGCTGGCAGCCCTTTTGTTTGGAATATTATCTAGTCCAGCTGACTTCCTGTCATTTAGTTTTAAGGTGGCTTACTACAGTTTTAATGTATTATAACAGCCCAACTTCTAACTCTTTTGAAAAATGTCCCAAGATGTTTTTCCTTTCTCTACTTATACTGCTTGCTTAAGTCTTTTGCCATTCTATGTGAAAATTGAACAATTAAACGTAAACAAATGGCCAAAATGAACAGAGTTTTGAAGCAAGCAACCGTGGACAATTTTCCTGTCGGTGTACGTTGGATCAGTGGCTTCATCTGATCGGCGTATATATACTAAATGGATGGACGTAAGGACAGGTATCGCAGTTTTTGCCAGGCGAAAAGAACCGGAAGGAAGTGTGGAATTAGAATGAGTTAAATTGGGAGACAGTTTAGCTGTTACCAGCAGGTCTCGAAGGTTAGGGGAGCGCCTGAAAGCCACAACAGGTTGATGTAGGAAAGCATTTTTGCAGCGGTCAGAAGAAAGAAGTAGATTGTAGTGTTTTTTTATTATGTTGAAGATGGAACATCTACCTGTTGTGGCTTTCAGGCGCTCCCCTAACCTTCGAGACCTGCTGGTTACAGCTAAACTGTCCCCTAATGTAACTCATTCGAATTCCACACTTCCTTCCGGTTCTTTTCGCTGTGGCAAAAACTGCGCTACCTGTCCTTACATTTTCCATGGACTAACCAACTACAAATTCTTCTCTTCTGGCGAAACGCGCTCCATTAAATTTCCACATAACTTGCGAAACTAAAAACCTTATCTACATGATTCAATGCAACAGATGCCATTTACAGTACATAGGAGAAACTAAACGACGTGTAAAAGACCATTTTAATGAACACCGCCGCACTTCAGATAACGGTAACACCAAATCCAAACCTACTACAGTCGCAGAACATTTCCTCTCCTCTCCCCACAACATCTCCAAGGACATGCAATTAATTCCTATCGAAAAAATATTTTCTGACAGAGACTCAATCCGTAAGGCCAGGGGCAGGACAATTGATCCCAAAGGTCTTAATATCCGCGAAGAAACGTATTAGATTTCAGTTTATTATTTTGAGACTCTTAGTATTTGATTACAAAATCTTTGTAACTGCCATCTTTTATCACATTTTTTCCAGTATTACGTCAACATCCATTTAGTATATATATATGTACATAGAAGCAATTCAATGTAAACTCTCATTGTACCTGAAGAAGGCTGGTTTGGCCAGCCGAAATATAGTACACCACTAAAATCAAATCTATGTTGTATCGGCTCTTGCTTAAAAGATTTAGTTTCCCAAAAGGAACGACTGAGTACATAAGGAGAGACTGGGCACTAGTAGTTTAAATCACGTTTTTCTCAAAATCTACCCGTATGACCCGCCCTGACCTGGCTCTGATTCAGCATTCATGCAAAGTAAAATAAAAATCTGTAAGGCATATTTTTCGTGAACTAAGAAAATGTGAAATTTATTATTCCTGAAATCTTGAGGGGGGGGGGGAGGGAGGGGTTCATATGGGTAGATTTTGAGAAAAACGTGATTTAAACTACTAGTGCCCAGTCTCTCCTTAGGTACTCGGTCGTTCATTTTGGCCATTTGTTTACGTTTAATTGTTCAATTTTCACATAGAATTGCAAAAGACTTAAGCAAACAGTAAATAGAGAAAGGAAAAACATCTTGGGACACTTTTCAAAAGAGTTAGAAGTTGGGCTGTTATAACCATTAAAACTGTAGTAAGCCACCTTAAACTACATCCACCGATGGTGCTTTCAAT
>NC_090879.1:301917-316917 GCF_036669935.1 Montipora foliosa
AGACTTAAACACGGGACAGTGTGTACTTTTGACAATTGTTGCTGCAAAAACGAAAGTACAAAACAATGGTGAAATATAAACCCTTTTATTGTTTACAAAATTAAATAAGTTACGATGCTCTTAGATGCTCTTAGTTAAACCACAACAAAGTTGCATTCAAAAGTGAAAAAATAGTACATTTTTTAGAAGTCCTTGAAAAGAAAAGTAAATTTTTAGTATGTGAACTCAACGATACAGTAAAATTATAATTTAGCTGTAACCCACATTTAACAACCTGCTAAATCTTGCTTGGCTAAACAGGTTGTTATATTTTTGAGTATTAAAACGGCAACTTTCTGCCAGCAGGCTCTTACATGCTGGTTTTTACTGTATTTTAGGCAAGTGAAAGCATTAAAACAACGTTTCTCATTCATGCCTCTCTTCGCTAAGTTAAGGGACGGAACTTTTTTTTTGGAGGGGGGGCGGGGGGATGGAAAATCTTGAAAAGAAATGTTTGCAAGGACAAAAAAGCCCAAATACATTGTTTGCAAGAGACAAAAAAGGAAACAAAAAAATAGTTTGCAAACCAACAGAGAGCATGAAGCTTATTTCAATCATGATTCTGTAATGCATTTTTTTTGTTTATTTATAACAATGTAAAGTCAAACAAAACTCTTCGAAAGTCACTGGCTGGGTTACATTAATTCATGAACTATAAACTTTTAGATGTTAATTCAAACAATGGTATTTTGTGTTCACTCATTCACTAAATGCGAAATAAACGGTTACAAAATACACAATGCAAGTTTCCAATGACTAATAAGCAGATTAATTCATTAATTTCAAATACGAGATGCTTCCGTGAAGCATACACAGGATTACCTGTGGTACGTGTTACAGAAAATCAGAAGGCACTGAATTGTGTGGTATTGAACTACAGCATCCCAGTCTCTGAAGAATAACAAATAAACGAGAAGCGAGAAACATTGGCTTGTGGGCTGACATGTTGATAATTTTCAAGTTCCCTCACAACTTCTTTTCACCACAAGTTTAAGCGTGTCCTCTGAGCATCTGACAGCTTTGTAATACTAAAGTTCACTGAAATTAAATGCTGTCCGGCGGGGTTAGTATCTGGATGGGTGACCTATTGTAAACAATATCAGAAGCATCGGACCGAAAATACTATTAACGCTAACAAATGCGAATTCAGCAAGGTACAGATTTTGTTAGCTTGCTTTATGCAAAACAAATATTGATGCAAAAGTAAATAACTATTTATAGGAGAAAGGAACACATATGGCTCACACATATGGCTCACACCAACGGCTTAAGCGGGAGGATAGTATAAGCTTATCCTGCAATGGATCTTCTTTGACAAAATCTGAGTCTTTCAAATACCTTGGCGTTGTCATTGATCAGCACTTGAGTTTTAACAACCATATTGAGCACGTGGTCAATAAGGTCTCGAGAAAATTGGGTGTTTTTAGGCGTTTGATAATTTTTATTCCCATGGCTGCTGCTGAACGCCTTTACAAGACAATGATTTTACCTATTTTTGATTACTGTGGTGTGGCCTGGCACGGCTGTGGTAAAGTTAACTCTGATGTACTCGAGAGTTTACAGCATAGAGCTGCGAAGTTAATTTTTCCAAATTCTGGTCTCGATACTAAAGAGCTGAATGCTACTTTGGGTCTAGTACCCTTGATTAATAGACAAAAACTTCATATTGTTTTGTTAGGTAGAAAATGCCTTGATGGTTCAGTACCGCCTTATCTGAATAATTATTTTAACTTAAATACTTCTGTACACACATTTACGACTAGACGCTGTAATGACATTCATTTTCCAAAAGTCAACCTTGAGGTCGCCAAGAGATCTTTTTATTTTACAGGCGCGATGGAATTTAGCGGTCTTCCTCGCCATATTAAATCAAAGGAATCCTTTATTGAATTCTCAGGGGACACGAAAGACTCTTTCCTCAATTAGATGATTTCGTGTAGATGCACATCTCAAATTTATTGATATCGGCCATGCAACAGTTTCCTTAGTGTTTTTTACCTTTTAGACTTTTTTGTATTTTTACTTAAGTATTTTAATAACAGGACCCCCTTTGATAACAGTGCTTATTACACTGAAGGGGTTATCCTGTATAAATATTATTATTATTATGACAGTTTAAAACTTTTAAATGTCAATACCTAAAAGCTACCTGGGGCGTTAATCGTAACCCAGGAGCTCCTTAAAAACACCATGTTCAAGTCCTATTTACAAATATCTTTCTAAAAGTATTATCCACTTAAATCTATTAAACTATGTGAAAATATAAAATAAGTGACTGCTAAAATTGAAAAAAAAATAATAATAATAATAAAAAAAAAAATTGTAATAATACATTTTTTTTTCTTACAATAATATCCTTTGCTGAAATGAAATTCGTGTTATATTGCTCGTAAAGTTTATGTGATTACTTTAAAAGTGCGGGCAATATTAAGAGAGCTTGATAAGACCGATTTCTGCATCTTTAGCAGAACTCCTTTAGTTCTCACTCTTGACCCGAGTAAATTCCTCATTCCCTCCTCGATGTCTGTGGACCATCCACCTAGCACGTCAATAATGATGTTGTATTGTTGCACATCGTACCTAGGGTACTGTCGCTTTATCTCCCATCTTAGGGGGGCATACTTGGCTGTCTTCTCCGCTTCCTTACTTGTTCGGTTATCAATCCATGGACAAATCATCTCTAGTGCTATCACCTTCTCCTGTTGGTGGTCGATAAAACGGGCATCGATTCTGTTTGCTCTCACCTCGGTGTGCTCAGCATAGAGCGGGACATCCCAGTAGGCTTGAAACTGGTCGTTTTCATACACCGGTTTGGGTTTTACTTGGGAGAACCATGGTGGGACTTTGTCAATAAGGTTTGCGTCCTTCAGGATCTCGAAGAACAGGATCTTCAAGGCGTTATTGTGCCTTTCCAAGTACTTGTTCTGGGCCAAGGTGGGACATCCAGCTAGAATATGCTGAACTGTTTCTGCTGATCTACTGCATAGCCTACATGCCACTTCAGTAGCTGGTCGGGCTCGCACCTTGTGACCGTAATATATTCGTGTTGGCAATAGTTGCTCGTAGAGCTCGATCACTCCTGCAACGGTGTTAGACGGACACAACGTCCAGTCCTTAAGCCAAGCAAAGCAGCCTGCTTTACTCAGACTTTCATCCTCCCACCTACTTGTGTGTAGCTTTCCTTGCCACCTCTCTTCCCTCACAGCCTGCGTATTCTGCTTTTCTACAGTTTCCTTCAAAGCAACTTTGGTCTTCTTGTCTGTGATTGTTACTCCCCCCTTGGTGATGCATGGTGACGGGTGCTCAAGGTCCAGGCCAAGACCGAGCTCTGCTGCATACTTCATGCTATCCTTTACAAATGAATGGTGTCCCACCTCACCTGCTCTTTCTTCAAACTTTCTCACAACTGCAATGGTCGGGTCCAGGTTCTTGTAGACTTTCAGAGCAGCCTTTATCTTGACGAGTTTGTATTCTTGCTCGACTGATTTCAGCCGGCGCCCCCCTTTTTCCCTCGGGAGGTACAGTAATGCTGTCGAGCCTAGTGGGTGTTTGCCGCCGCTCTCAACTAGGATTTTTCGAACTTCTCTGTCGATTTGCCTAAGCTCTGCTATTGGCCAGTTCTGGGTCCACATTAGATACCCCCGTATGGGAAGGGTAAATTGGTTCGATGCAGATACGCGGTTGTGATCTGACAGTGGACTGACATGCGTTGTAGGTATTCTTTGGCTGCTACATTCAGAGCTAACTTGTCATCTTGTTTTAGATTCTCTAATGTTCCCAGGAACTTGTAATAAGTTCCTTCCTTTAGATTTGTCAGTACTGCTCCGTCATCCAACTGCACTCCGGTTTCATCCTTCACCTGTATTATTATTATTATTATTATTATTATTATTATTATTATTATTATTATTATACCGTGCATTTTTACCTTTCTAACTTTCATGTAAATAACTATTGATACACAGCTTTTAGAAGGAGGAAGTTTCCGGGACGGTCGATCGAGAATAAAATATTTACGACATGAAAACAACATTAATCTTGAACTGTGAATATAGAGTAAAAAAAGGTACGATCAGAGACAAACATTTTGGGAGATTTTTGCTACGTTCAATTTTGTTATTCTACTTTTGGCTGCACAAATAAATCCCAAAATCGAAGGTGACATGGCCGGAATTCAGCGGGTGCCGTGATTAAGTTACCGCGGCATATTTGCTCGCCAAACAGTGAAGCATCTGTGTCAAATGATGGCAAGATACCGGGTTTTCGTAAGTTTCTTTTTCTGTCAAGTGTTATAAAGTTTGACAAGAAAATGAGCGAAGTCAAAACAAATATTACAATCGCCCAACTCTTGAGGTTGACCATTTGTTTCTGTAAAGTCAAAATTTACTCTCCAAGACGCGTACGACGTTATTTATCACCAGGTAATTCCATCATTTTGGAAATAGCAGCTACTTTATTATTCATCGGCGTCACAATTTTTCACTGACCCGTTTATTTTCGTGAACCCTTCCTGCTTACAGAGCAATACCAAAAAAAAATTCTCCCATATCACATTTTAATCTTAAGCTGGAAAATTCAATACACAAAATGATATTATAATTCCGAAGGCAGAAAATACCACAGAATCCTTTTCCAGCGAAAAATTTATTGAAACAAACAACATATTTGCTCTTAGAGGCGAAAACCTCTTCCTATTTCATTGCGTGCGTGAAGACAAGAAACTCAATCGTGTCAAATTACCATGTACTTCAGGTTCAAACCCTTTCCTGAAGAACATTTTCCTTGAATAATGATGCACAAAATAGTCGACAAGCTTTCTTTCAAATAATTCTTGACTGTCACATTTCCAATTATTTTTATTACCTGACTTTGTTGAGCCCACAAGTTACCAGACAATTTTCCATTTGGTTTCAGTGTTGTACATAAAACTAAAACTCACTTTGATTTCGGCTCGAAGGGCGAAAGATTGTTGTCGAAGTCCATTACTCGTCGCTTTTATACCAGAAAATTTTTCATTTGGTTTCAGTGTTCTACATAACAGCACACTCTTGGTAAAATATTAGAAAAACAGCTAGCTCACCTTGATTTCGGCTCGACGGGCGATAGATTGTTGTCGAAGTCCATTACTCGTCGCTTTTACGATTCCAGGTATTTGTTTTCACCGCCTGCCTGGTTTATCCAACTGACTTTCCATTATTGTGTTCCATAAGGGTATATTTTGTTTTAAGATCCACTACAACCGTAAAACGCCATTCGCGTTACATGACTTTCGACGCCATTGCAGGTTAAGTTTATCATTCTACTGTGTCCACCAGAGAAATCGACGCATTTCCACTACCCTCTCGATCCTAAGAAAATACGCGCAGAAGGCTCTATGCACAAAGAAACTACTTAGGGGAGTGACAGGCAAGACTTTTACCGACGCGGAAAAAAAAAACCAAAAAAAAAAAATAAAACGAACAAGACGCTCCATAAAAGCGTACACTGGGTTGCCTGTGGTACGTGCTAAACTATTGAACTGCAGGGTTTCAGTTAATTTTTTCAAGTGGGGGTCATTAAGACCATTTGAGGGTCATCCACATGTCGCACCAGCAGAGGCCCTTTGGCTCACACGTTCACACCTTTAATTATTTTGCAATATCCTGTCCCATTTTGACGTCTTTTAGTTTTTTAAGCTTTGGTGATAAATTCAGTTTAAAGATAACAAAACACACTCTTGAGTAAAATTCACTCATTTCTTCTCAAATAAAGAAAAGAAAACATACCGGTAGTTTTTAAATATAGCTCTTAATCGAATTCTCATCGAAAGATTAATGACAATCGATTGTAAAAAGACGAAGATTTCTGCAGTCTCTGGCTTTTCTGATGTTTTGTCAAAAGGATGAAATTGATCACGTGCTAGGCAACCATAAAGGTGCATGTGATCACCTTGTGTCAACTGAATGAACTGCGGGAAAGCATGTTAATCGTTCATCGTTTTCAGAGTAAAACAACGTCTTTGGTTTTTTAATTGTGTTGTAATATTTAACTGAATATTTACATTTCGTCTGCCGGGTCAGGAAGCCTTCTTTGCCGGGTTCCTAAGGACGTATCTATTTTGACTTCAGGGTAAACTATTTACACAATCACGAGGTTGAGCGGCCATGTAATTGAAAATCTGAACATCCATGAGATACAAAAACAGACTTGCGAATTATCGCAAATCACAATGCTGACAATCACAAAAGCAGAAGAAATGGTTAATAAATATGAAGTTTGTTACTATCTGAATGTTTTTTTTCAATGGGATGTCAAAAGGCGAAGTGGATGTTATGCATAATAGGGCAAGTTCGGGCGATCAAGTTGAGCGTGTGACCTCAAAATATATATTTTTTTCACAAAATATTCCTGAATCGTCAAGTATCACCACAGAAGACAAGAACATCATTCTAAAAGCTTATTCTACGCAGAAAGTAGGTTCTGGAGGTAATTTTGAGGGTGGAAATCAAGTTTACGGCAGACAAGAATAACATGGTTACTTATATTTATATTTAATTAAGTTAACACAACAGAAAGACGCGTACCTTATTTTGACACGAAAATGCTTTACTATTGCCATGAAAACTATCCAGTTAAGCTCGCATATTACATAACATGATGAATTCATAAAGGCCACCTTTTCCAGCGAAATATTTTTTGAAACAAACAACATATTTGCTGTTAGAGGCAAAAAAACCCTTCCTATTTCATTACGTGCGTGAAGACAAGAAACTCAATCGTGTCAAATTACACTCCATGTCAAAAACGCAACTAAATAAATTTCCCACCGGTGTTCAGCATCAAACCCTTTACTGAGAAACCCTTTACTTCTGTTTAATGGAATTATCAAGCAAAAAATTGGCAACAAGCTTTCCTTCAAATAATTTTTGACTAACAAGAATTTGTGAAATTTCCATTTGTTACCGGAAGACTGTGCAGATCCAAGTTGTTCAATTCCTTCTCTGTCTTTGTTAAACCCATAAGTTACCAAAGGATTGTCCATTTGGTTTCAGTGTTCAACATAACAGCACACTTGGTAAAATATTAGAAATACAGCTCACTTTGCTTTCGGCTCGAGGGGCGATTGATTATTGTCGAAGTCCATTACTCACCGCTTTTAAGATTCCAGATATATTTGTCTTGTTTATCCAATTGACGTTCCATTCTTGAGCTCCATAAGGGTATATTTTGTTTAAAGATGCACTAAAACGCCACATGCGTTACAATGACTTTCGACGCCATTGCAGGTTTAATAATTAAATAGGGACTTTAAGCAAATCGCTACGGCTGGCGCTAATACGGCTGCCGGAAGTAAATTTCTCCCAAAATGAAACACTGCGCATGTACGTCGGTTGCATCCAGCCGTAGTGTGAAATCTGACTACGTGAGTGGCGGTGTTTTGCCGTAGTGGCTACTACGTCGGGTTTATTTCGCTTCTCTGGCCCTTTTCAACTGACATCTCGGCATTTTAAGAATTCTGTTGGATACTATATCCTTTAAAGTCAATTTAAGTCAAGGATTGTGTCAAGGTTGCCTCTCATAAGCTTGTAAATCCGTATTATGAACTTACGATAGGTTTTGGCAAAGGTGTTGGAATGGCGAAGTGAGTTCAGCGCGCGGTTGTTTTTCTTCGGTTAAGTTTGCTTTGAGGATTTAGTGAAGATGTTTTATATCTGGATACTATACGATGCTATTTTGCTTCTTTGAGTATAGATACATGTGTCTTTTTCACTCGATATTCTTTGAGATATTTGTCTCTGAAATTGTATATTTCATCCATCAAATTGTTGTTATTGTACAAGGTGTATAGCATTTGCTTTTGCTCAGAAATAATCTGTTCGTCCTAGCATGGCGAACAACGGCCATCGTCCTTTCAGCGAAGCCATTTGAAGGTAAGAAACTAAATAAATGAGATTTTAAACACCTTTAGCCCATGTTTCCTTGTATTTTGCTTTGCTAAACTTAAAATTTAGCAGACCACCGAGACGTAGTCTCCCCAGACCTTTTCAGTCACGGCAGCCGTAGTAGCACCATCCGTAGTGATTTGCTTAAACTCCCTAATGTTCTCCTGTGTGCAGCAGGGAAATTGGCGCATTACCCCAGCCCCCTCAAACCTAACAAAATACGCACAGAAGACTCTATGCACAAAGACACCACTTAGCTGGGGAGTGACAGGCAAGACTTTTCCCGACAAGGAAAAAAATAACAAAAAGACCCACGAAATGAAACCCAGATTCCGACTGGGTTTGGCAACCCAGTAATGAGGAAAACATTATTGCACATTGCCTACCACATGGCACTGATATTATTTGTGAAGGGTTTTGTTCCTGTCTATGATTCTGCTCGGTGGATGTGGATGGTAGTGTTTTTAAGGATTAGGTGGCATTTGAGAAATAAATAGCCTTCTTATATAGGAATAGTGTGTGTGAATATAATATGATGTATTTTGGGTTCGCGAGTCCTATTACGTACTTGTGCCAATTTCCTGGCTATTACGGCTATTACGAGGTCATTATTACAGTTACCTAGCTACCATGCATTTGTTTTACTATGAGTGCTTTGTAGACTGTTTTCTAAGGATGCTTTGTTTACTTGTGTTGACTTAATTTTGCACAGATATCGATGAATGTAACAGTCCTAAAAGAAACGAGTGTGACGCTAATGCAGCTTGTATCAACGCTGAAGGATCGTATACCTGCAGATGTCGTGATGGATATACAGGAGATGGACAAAACTGCACAGGTAATCATTACGATTTTGTGAGTTAGATAAGTAAGTTAACATTTGAAATCAGAAGCAGGGATGGCGCAGTGGTCAGAGCACTCGCCTCACCAATGTGGCCAGCGATCGATTCCTAGACTCATTTGTGGGTTTATTTGTTGGTTCTCTTCTCAGCTTCAGGAACTTTATCTCCGAGTACTCCGTCTTTCCCCTCTCCTCAAACACCAACCCTATCATCTGATATGTGTTGATTTGATTGTATTTGTGTAAAGCCGTTCCCAATTAATGGCGCATCACTAGATGCACTTCTCAAGAACTATGGCAAATAAAGATGTTATTATTTTGAAATAACAATGATAATAATAATAATAATAATAATAATAATAATAATAATAATACCAAAACTTCGTAGCAGCACGAAGTAAGATATCGCTTTGATGATCCATACGATGTTTTTGAAATTCATATTTAATCAAGACATGTTTCGCATGAAACATCATCCATCGTCAGTTGCACAATGAGAAATAAACTAAAGTTGAGCAATAAATAGCGTAACAAAGTGAGATATAACATGAATAATTAAGGATGAAGGCGAGAACAGAATATATACACACAACCACGAAACAAAACAGAAAAAAAACAAAATGTTTAAGCTAAGAAAAGAAGCTAATTAGTATGAAAGGGATAAATTAAGATGTTTGACTTGGGAATTTAAAGATGGCTGCTCCCAAAGGATATGCATGGCTTCTTTGATTTTCAATTGGAAACGTGTGGAAGCAGAGTCGCGGATTTTAAAACAGTCTTCTGAACACCGGGAGCGACAATTTTCAGAACCTTTCAAGTGCTTAAAGATGTGGGAATGTTTGTCGGAGGCGAGATGTTCACGGATGCGAGTGGCGAAGTGTCTATTGGTTTCACCAATATAACAGGCATTACAGCCTGCACATGAAAACTTGTAAATGACTCGCGATCGTAAACCCGCAGGGATAGGATCCTTCGCCCCAAACCAACTCCTGATTTTAAACGGGGTGAACACCAACTTAATTTCCAGGTCGCTGCAAAATGTGTCGACTAATTTCTTAATTCTGCGTTTTCTTATGATGGAAAAGGACCGATGTACGGTAATTTAAAATACAAACAATTGTCCTTCCGAACAACACTCTGAGAGGAATCGGAGGTAAAGTAATTGTTGAGAAATTTTCTCACAACATTCTCGATAACGCTAGAAGGAAACAAATTCTTCCTTGATGTTTTGGTAAGGTTGCTTATGTCCAAGTGAAAACCAGTCCAAGTATTATTAATTTTAAATACTCGGTCAACCAGAGTGCGTACTAGTCCTAATTTGTAACTAAAAGGTACAAAGCTGTAATAATTAGTGAGAAGACCGGTGTAGGTCTTCTTGTGGAAAACCGAGTAATAATGCCCTAATTACTATGGTTATCTAAAAGCACATCTAAGAAGGGGAGCTTGTGGTTTTCTTCCTTCTCCATAGTAAACTTGATGTTAGGATGCTGGCTGTTGATATAACTAAAGAAAGATAAAGCATCCTGCTCGGTATTAAACAAAGCAAAGGTGTCGTCGACATATCTACGGTAAAACTCGATACTTGAATTGTAATTCTCTAACCAGCGTTTCTCATGGTGACCCATAAAGAGATTAGCTAATACAGGAGCAAGCGGGGAGCCCATGGCTACCCCATCAATTTGATCGTAAAAATTACCCAAAAATGAAAAATGGGTTTGGGCATGTGCGCTTGCCTCTGTTGACGTTGATGTAGTTGTTTTTTTTTTTAAGTCAACAAAGCCATGTGTGTTTTCTACATTTTGTAAACTTAGAAAAGGTAAATGCGTATATAATCTCTAAAGATTCGAACGGCCTACAAGAAGAGTGCATTATAATAATTGCATATTGTTCACGGTCTGCTGAACACCACCCCCCCTACTTAAAATCCAATTATGCTGAGCCAATCAGAGCAGATCGAAGTCAACCAAACCCCAGTCCTTTCACAGGTGATTGACATGATACGTCAATCATTTTTCGAGCGCAGATTATCGAGCAAAACTAAGAAAAGCGATTTTAAAACTAATTTTTCAGAATCTTTTTTTCGGGAAAATACACTTCACAGCCCACCAATTCAAGATTTGCAAAAAACAAGAAATTTGAGTAAACCGCTCAAATTTACCTTTACCGAGACTTTAAACTCTAGGCTTTTGTACATTATGCTTTTGTTTCCGCATTAAAATGCTCCACCTTAATGCTTCAATTCTCCGACTAAAATGCTCGGTCTCCCCAAAAAAAGTCACTAAAATGCTCGGATAATGCTCATTATACCGTACGGTTTTTACTGGGTTGCCAGATGACAAACCCAGTCGGAATCTGTCTTTAATTTCGTGGTTTTTTTTATTTTTCGTTTTTTTTTTCTTATTTTTTCCGTGTCTGTAAAAGTCTTGCCTGTCACTCCCCTGCTAAGTGGTGTCTTTGTGCATAGAGCCTTCTGCGCGTATTTTCTTAGGATCGAGAGGGTAGTGGGAAATGCGTAGATTTCTCTGGTAGACACAGTAGAACGATTAACTTAAGCGGCAATGGCGTCGAAAGTCATGTAACGCGAATGGCGGTTTAGTGGATCTTTGAACAAAATGTACCCTTATGAAGCTCAATAATGGCAAGCGAATTGCATTCTGAACAAGACAGGCGATCGAATGTTAAAAGCGACGAGTAATGGACTTCGACAACAATCTGTCGCCCGTCGAGCCGTAATCAAAGTGAGCTGTATTCCTAAAATTTTGCCAAGTGTGGTGTTTTGTACAACACTGAAACCAAATGAACAGTTCTCTGGTAACTCAGTATGGTTTCAACAAAGACAGAGAAGGAATCCATATAGTGGATCTGTTATCTCAGTTGTCTCGCTATTTGTCAGATTTGTATTTACCTGTTCTCAACTCTGCATAGTCTTCCTGTATAACAATTGGAAATTTCACTAATAAGTCATTGACGTGAATGGCGTTTTAGTGGATCTTTAAACAAAATATACCCTCATGGAGCTCAAGAATGGATCGTCAATTGGATGAGCAAGACAGCGCTGAAAAATAAATATCTGGATTTTAAGAGACGAGTAATGGTCTTCGACAACAATTTCATTTTTCGCCTTTGGATATCAAGTGAGCTTTATTTCTAATATTTTACTAACTTGGTATTATATAAAACACGGAAATCAAATAGCAATTTTTTTATGGATTTAACAAATTAACATTGAAGGAATCGAACGCTGGAAAAGGATTTTGCCGAGATATTTCCAGCCTTTGTGAACTTTAATATCATGTTGTGTAATTTTCGAGCTTAACAAATTTGCATACGTGTGTTGAAATGTGATACGGGAGCATTTTTGTGGTATAGTGTAACGAAAATAAACAGGTCTGTTGGAAGCTTGCTTGAGTTTCAACAAAATGACCCCCAAAATCGGCAAAAAAATCTGACACTGATGAATAATAAAGTAGCTGCTATCCCCAAAACGATGGAATTACCTGGCGATAAATAACCTCCTCTTGGAGAGTAAAGTTTTGACTGTCAACCTGAACAGTTGGACGATTGTGATCTTTGTGTTGAATTCGCACATTTCTTGTCAAACTTTATAACACTTGATAGAAAAAGAAAACTAACAAAAACAAAAACCCGGTATCTGTGTCAAATGATGATTTGACACAGATGCTTCACTGTTTCGCGAGTAAACACACCGCGGTAACTTCATCACGGCGCCCGCTGACTCCCATGTCACTTTCGATTTTGCGCTTTTACTTGTGCAGCCAAAAGTACAATAGCAAAAATCTCCCAAAATGTTTGTCGCTGATCGTAACTTTTTATATTCGGGGTTAAAAATTAATGTTGTTTTCAAGTCATAAATGTTGTTGCTGATGGCGAAATATTTTAGTCTCGATCGACCGTCCAGAAAAGTTCCTTCTGCTCTTCCCAAAAACTTTGTATCACTATTTATTTACTTTTGCATCAATATTTGTTTCGCATAAAGCAAGCTAACAAAATCAGTTCTTTGCTTGGTCCGCATTTGTTAGCGTTAAAATAGAATTTTCGGTCCAATGCTTCTGTTTTAAGGGGTATATTGTTTTGGTCTCCCATCCAGATACTAACCCCGCTGAACAAGGTTAACCTCAGCGAATTTTAGTATAACAAAGCTGTCAGATGCTCAGAGGGCACGCTTAAACTTGTGGTGAAAAGAAGTTGTGAGGGAACTTGAAAATTATCAACACGTCAGCCCAGAAGCCGATGTTTCTCGCTTATCTTTTATTTGTTATTCTTCAGAGACCGGAATACTGTAGTTCAATACCACACAATTCATTTTCCCGGAAAATCTTGTTTCTTTTTTTTTTCAAGAGTCTATTCGGCCATGTTTGTTTTCTTTGTGACTCCTTCACACTTGTACGTTTTTGTAAGAGTTAACAGTTAACACCATGTTAAAAATGTTGAAATTAATTTTAAACGAGATGCTTCCGTGAAGCATACACTGGGTTGCCTGTGGTACGTGTTAGAGAAAATCAGAAGGCACTGAATTGTGTGGCATTGAACTACAGCATTCCGGTCTCTGAAGAATAACAAATAAAAGAGAAGCGAGAAACATTGGCTTCTGGCCTGACGTGTTGATAATTTTCAAGTTCCCTCACAACTTCTTTTCACCACAAGTTTAAGCGTGCCCTCTGAGCATCTGACAGCTTTGTTATACTAAAATTCGCTGAGGTTAACCTTGTTCAGCGGGGTTAGTATCTGGATGGGAGACCAAAACAATATACCCCTTAAAACAGAAGCATTGGACCGAAAATTCTATTTTAACGCTAACAAATGCGGACCAAGCAAAGAACTGATTTTGTTAGCTTGCTTTATGCGAAACAAATATTGATGCAAAAGTAAATAAATAGTGATACAAAGTTTTTGGGAAGAGCAGAAGGAACTTTTCTGGACGGTCGATCGAGACTAAAATATTTCGCCATCAGCAACAACATTTATGACATGAAAACAACATTAATTTTTAACCCCGAATATAAAAAGTTACGATCAGCGACAAACATTTTGGGAGATTTTTGCTATTGTACTTTTGGCTGCACAAGTAAAAGCGCAAAATCGAAAGTGACATGGGAGTCAGCGGGCGCCGTGATGAAGTTACCGCGGTGTGTTTACTCGCGAAACAGTGAAGCATCTGTGTCAAATCATCATTTGACACAGATACCGGGTTTTTGTTTTTGTTAGTTTTCTTTTTCTATCAAGTGTTATAAAGTTTGACAAGAAATGTGCGAATTCAACACAAAGATCACAATCGTCCAACTGTTCAGGTTGACAGTCAAAACTTTACTCTCCAAGACGAGGTTATTTATCGCCAGGTAATAGCCCACTTTCGATATATCAAAATTCAGTCCGAAACAAAAGGCATCATCTCGAGGCTCTGGGGAATAAACTCATACAAATCCTTATATCTATTCCCCAGAGCCTCGAGATGATGCCCTTTGTTTCGGACTGAATTTTAATATATCGAAAGTGGTCTATTCCATCGTTTTGGGGGATAGCAGCTACTTTATTATTCATCAGTGTCAGATTTTTTTGCCGAGTTTGGGGGTCATTTTGTTGAAACTCAAGCAAGCTTCCAACAGACCTGTTTATTTTCGTTACACTATACCACAAAAATGCTCCCGTATCACATTTCAACACACGTATGCAAATGTGTTTCAAGCTCGAAAATTACACAACATGATATTAAAGTTCACAAAGGCTGGAAATATCTCGGCAAAATCCTTTTCCAGCGAAAAATTAATCGAAACAAACAACATATTTACTATCAGAGGCAAAAAAAACCTTCCTATTTCAATTGCGTGCGTGCAAACAAGAGATGCAATTAAATACATTTTTGACAGTTCACATAATTAACCCTTTTCGACTCGGAACGCTGACCGTAAATGATGAAGCACAAAAGCGACAACAACTTTCATTCAAATAATTCTTCACTGTCACATTTCCAAATATTTTATACCTTTGCAGAGTTGGGTACAAAATACCGGTAAGTGTAAATTGTCAGACAACTAAGATGCGACTTGAGTAAACACTGTGATGCATTCTTGTAGGCGTTCGATTCCTTCAATGTTAATTTGTTAAATCCATAAAAAAAAATTGCTATTTGATTTCCGTGTTTTATATAATACCAAGTTAGTAAAATATTAGAAATAAAGC